>NC_071262.1:14485301-14602801 GCF_023375685.1 Ictalurus furcatus
ACTTCACTCTCAGTGTAACACTTCTCTTGCAGATTGGGCTTCCTGTGTTCATTATTGTAGGACCAGGGGAGATCGTTGATCAATCTCCTGCAGGCTTGGAGTTTGCCAAGCATTCATCATTAGTCCTGAAGAGCTGTCACTGGGTGCTTTTCTATTGGCTTTTACCATGGCTCTGCCAAGAGAATGATTAACACACTTTGCTATGCCCCCCCAAACTAAGTAGCCCTGCCAATTCTCTTTTACAGGAGGAGGAGGAGGATTCAGGTATTGGTATTCTACCAATACTGAGTAGTGAGATGCATTGATGTATTAATACAATGCAATTTCACCATAACTTCCATTTTAGCAATAAATTATGGTTGAAATATTTATGAATACAACACAGTGACACTGGATCTTTGACTTGCAACTGTCTACTGTCTACTGGCTTTCTGGGGTTTCCTGGACTGTCGTGTTTAATTCCTCAAGCTCCAAACCTACAGGCCAGGTTACCTGGCTGAGGGCTGCCAAATCTCTCCAGCCATTTGGAACAACAGATTTGCTCATAGAGGACACTGTTATGTGGTGTTAAGACCACCAGCAAAACCTACGCCCGCACTAGACAAGGTTGGGGCTGTGTGGTTGACAAACCCCTACAGTGTTGCATGAAAAAGTCTATAGCAGGGGTCTGGAGAGGAGACTCTATCCGATAGTTGAAGATGGGTTTCAAGAGGAACAGTGCAGGAACTATTTCTCATATACTGTGTATTTTTGTAGATTTGGAGAAAGCCTATCAATATGGTCTCTGTATGAACACAATGAGAGCTGCGTCTGTTTTCTTGTGGGTGCTAGAAGTAATTAGTTTTTTTTTAATTAGTTTTTTTTTAATTTCTTTAATTTTTAGATGATGTTATTCTGTTGGCACCATCTGAAGAGGACCTCCAATATGCACTTGAATGCACCAGGTCTTCTCACTTGACATCAATGCCACTAATGCCCTTGTGGCTGAATAAGCACAAATCCAGAACCGACTTTCCAAAATCTAATAGAAAGCCTTCCCAGAAGAATGAGGGCTGTTATAACTTTGTGTTAATGGTTTTGGAATGGGCAAACATGGATGTGATGGCCAGATGTCCACATACTTTTGACCATATAGTGTATCAAATAGACAAGCCAGAGAAAGAATGTCAGTATTTGACATCTTTAATAGTCTCTCTGCCAGTTATTTCAACTTTTTATTTTTATTCTGTACCTCATCGGTTTATAAATAACATTCTCTAAGATATCAATTACATTCCTATATTTGAGGAACAGGTTATATACCTTTATTCAAGGGGGCACAAGCACAAACAATGAAAAAGCACCCTTTCACACAGTGAAACAATCCTAAACTATTTTTGCAGGGTAGATTTTTCTTGAACTTTTGAACCCTTTGTTTTACACATTTACATATTGTCTGCTATGTAACCACAAACTAGTTTGATTTTACAATTAAGGAATATCACACAAGCGAGAGTGCTGGTGTACTGAATATCAAAAAATGCCTGTGATTTGATTTTATATGATTTACAGTATATTTTGCTTTTATACCACAGCTCTATAAACAAATTAATATCACGTAACTAACATGTTAGGCACAACATGGCCAAATATTTTTGTTTAGTTTTGCTTCATCAACAAAAATAATTCCAAAACATGCCACAGCTAGATAGAGGGTTGCGTGTTGCCATGCAACGCATAGACTGACTGACAGCCCATAGTAAGTGTAGTAATGGTTTCAATGTAACAAACCATTGTTACAATTAGAATGTTATATAGTGAACACAGACTAGGGGTGAAAAAAGTGAAATGTACCAATGCTGTTATGCTAAATATCAACACTTTTGGAATGCTGCTTGTCCAATCAAATTAGGTGAGCATAATTAACTGTTGTATAATGCATTTAAAACTGGCCTGACAGGAACATTATATTACATATACTGATAATCCAATGTCCTTAAAATGAAATAAATTGAGGGAATGTGGTAAACTAATGTGGAATGTGGCTGTTTCCGGCTGACATGTTTAAATGAGTTAATTTGTTATCTTTATTTTGGATAGAGCCTCCATGTAAACATTCAAATTTTAGTGGTAATTAATGATTCAATATCTACATTTATTGTTGTGATTCAGATTTACACAGCTATTTGTTCACATTATGTTTATATGATGGTAGTGATTTGTCTGAAGGCTAATTAATTCAATTTAGAGAAAAACAGGACGATTTCCCTTTTCCTTATAAGTTAAATTATAAGTTATAAATTATAAGATACGTTATATCATGCAACTATAGGGCAAAATTCCTCTAAAGGAAAATAGTATTAAATTTGTTCATTGACTAACAAGCATTAGTGTTATTAGATACTAATTACTAATTGCTGACATTGCCAGCTAGGTAGCTAAGGATAGGTAACAAATCTAAGGAAAACAACACATAAAATGCCTCAGTATGCTGCCAAGACATCCTACTGTATCTTGTCGTAAGTCTCTGGAACTGTACTGGAGGGATGAACACCATTCTTCCAAAAGATATTGTCTCAACTGGTGATTTGATGGTGCTGGTGGACAGAGGTGTTTAATTGGGATGACATTTGGTGACTGTGGTGGTTATAGCATACCATATAGAGGATAGAATAACCTAAAGGAAGCACTACAAAGTATGCAGTTCTTTCAACTATGGAATCATTCCCATTTAATCTAATGCAACATTAAATAGAATTTGTTGTATTTCACTGAATTTCACACAAATTATGCAGTAGAAAAGGCTTACCCTGCTGCTTACTTTGACCTTAATATTCAGAACTTTCCCTTGAAGTTGAATTGCGTGAGTTAACGTTACGTATGGCATTATGTATTTCACGTATTTTATGTAAATATGGCATTATATGTTTCAGGCAGTAAGCTGCCAATTAACAACACAATTCTGAGAGGGGTGTGTTTAAAATGAATACATTATAGTATGTGCCATTAGATGTGTTTTTGGTGAAGCGCAGTGCCATAAATCGTGAACATTTGCAATTCAATTCAATTCAATTTTATTTGTATAGAGCTTTTAACAATGGACTCTGTCACAAAGTAGCTTTTTAAGTATATGTAAATTTAGGATATACATTTAAAATTTATAAGTTTATCCCTAATGAGCAAGCCAGAGGCTTGGAAAAACTCCCTGAGACAATATGAGGAAGAAACCTTGAGAGGAACCAGACTCAATAGGAAACCCATCTTCATCTGGGTGACAACAAATAGTGCAATTATTGCAAAACGTTCTTATAATTGTTGTAAGAAATATTGCAGGACATTTGAAGTCAGGAAACATTTTGACTATACACTTATGACTGTGCTAAGAGGGAGACAGTTACACAAGCACCAAAAATAAAATAAATCACTGCGATTTCTTATCACAAAAAAAGTTTGGCTTATGCTCAACCCAGTTAGCAATATAGCAGATAATATCATGTGTACTGGAATGAAAATCGAGCCCTTTAGTGTCATGCTTTACCCAACAACACAAACTGTGATAATTGCAAGAAAACTATTTAGATATACATAAGACCTTTTGTAAATAATTTCTGCGTAGAGAAATATTTTGTATTTAAAATATTTAAAAATACTAAAAAAAAAACAAACAAAAAAACTTTTTGTTTGTCTTATAATACAATAAAATGGACACTGTTCCAGTGCATCTGAACAGTTTGTTGATTTTTGTCTCGAATGCATTCTAATGCAGAATGAAAAGACAAAATATCAGACAGGTCATCCATTAGAAAAACTGATTTCTCCAGTGAAACTTAATCTGTGTGCATTGGTCCAGAATACTCTGCCATGTTAGGATAAGGGTGCAGGGGTGCCACCTTCAAACCACCCCTTTGTGTGTTTGGCGAAGGAAAGGATTAGGTGCTGGTGTTTAAAGAGGCTGGGGAACCAACCCCCTTTTTTAGAATACATCAATGGCCACCATACAACTCGATCTTGCTTTTTTTCTGCTTTAGGAATCCCTGGGCTTCACCCATCAGGTTGCTCTAGTCACCTGAAGTCTATGCCACCCAGCAGGATATGCTTTCATCTTTTGTCGTGAAGCAGGGAAGGGGCGGTGTTTTTTTGCCATGCAGCTGGTTTTGCATCTCGCTCCCAAACCTCCTCTAAACCCCATGTAGCTGTACCAACCCCCAAATTCAGGCAGCACACAACTCGCTGTTTAGGGTCAACCAGAATCCTAAAACCACCAAGATGATAAAACATAAAACTGAAAAGGTTTCTTGACATGCAAGTTATCATTCAAATACATCTTCCTATCTATTTTCAGACATATCATATCATATCAGATCAGTTCTCAGAGAAGAATGCAGTTATGTTCATGCTACTCAAGGCAAAGTTAGTGAAATCCAAAACCACACTCTGTTAAAAGGTACTCATGCCGCTCTTTCTGAGGGCATGCAGCATCAGGGTGCAGAGTGCTGGACGCTTTTTACTGGATAAGTGGAGTGCCTTTGTGCTTTTGAACTGGCGATAGCCCGTCGGGCTTTTAATCACTGCCTCTCCGAGGTAACCAGTGTTCTGAGAGCGGGGATAAAAAAGCCGCTGCCTATTCAAGAAGCTGTTGATCTAGACCTCATTGTGCTCACCACTATGGCTTGGGCAAGCAAGGTAAACAAATGGCAAACAAAAGGCGGTGCTTCACAGCAAAGCGGGCTCTGTGGGGGGTTCACATCCTGAGAGCAGGCCAGGCGCCCGGAACCCCATGACAATTGTGCCAGTGTCTCACCTATGTGGAGTGTGCAGTCACCTGCCAGACTGCCACTAACTCAGAGGGAATCCAGCAGCTTTGGCACAATTATTGCCTTGTTCATGTAATAATGACTGCCAGTAGAACACAGCTGTGAAACAAATACTTAGATTTTCAGTGATCTCATGACATGAAAATTTGTTTGCATATCTTTGCATCAGTAATATGATTTTTGTTTTACTGATATACATATCTAATTATCCATCATGTGAGGAGAAAATTGAAGACTTTAAGTCTACAAAAACAAAAAGCCCGAACATAATTACAGACATTTTTTGGCTTGCTTGACATGCAAAATGATTTGATGGTAATAGGATACCTAAAGTTGTCTAAAGTTTTCAAGGAATACAGGCAGCAGTACTTCATCTTTTCAGAGACATTGTCTTATGAAAGGAATAATAATGCATGCAAAGAGTACGATGACTACATTGATACAGTAGGAATTTAAGTAGATGTTTTTTTTAGCAATGTTAATGAAGCAGTATGAATTTAAACAGTGCCATCTGGTGTGCCAGACTAAACTGTTTAGTGAATGTTAGTGTAGGCACCAAAAGAATGCATCAGAATAATTATTTGAATACTACACACCAGTCTAGAGTTCCAAATTATAGCACGCCAAAACATTCTCTGCTTGCTCCCCTAGGAAATGCATTTTGTCACAAGTATAGCCGCAAGGATTGGGGTATGAGACAAAACATTTGTATTGTGCTGCGAATGCCATCTTTTATACCCATGAAAGCCCTCCCCAGATGGCAGCAAAGAATTTAGATTAAAAAGGCATTCACCTTTTTACAAAGCAATATAATTGAGAACAAACTGTCACTGAATTGGAGAGGAGCATGACGGTGGTCCATAGCGGGCTGTGCTCCAGTTCCTGTGGGTGCTGCATTGAGGGATGGGTAACTAGGCGTGCTCCAGGCTCCTGATGCTGAGACTCTCCGTGCACTTCAGGGCGGCTGACTGACATGAGAGGCTGCCACAGATAACATGCGAAACAGACATCCACAATGGCCTTTCACTGCCTTTAGCACACACAGTTCACAGTCAATGGACTGTTACGGTTGACACAGACAGGGAGCAAATGTGATAATCTTTTTTCACAGCTCAGTTTTCCTACAGTGTGATTTATTATCACACACAAAAAAAGTCAGGCTAGACTTGACATTGTGATTAAATACACAAGTGTTTCATTTCAAACCTCCTCTTCTTACACCAAATCTTCCTTAATTTTCCTCCATGAGCATAATGTGTAGCTAAAATATTACATTAGAGTTATACTTTAATTATATTAAATTTTACTTATACAAGAACACGTTTTGAAATTGTTAGTAATCACTAAAATCATTTATCAAATATTATCATTAGTTCTGACAAAAAAGGAGAAGAATGGAACTTGTGGATAAGTACACACATGAATTAACTTGAATGCTCATTGAGTCTTCCACAATATAGGCTGGAGCGGGTGTCAGTAGCCTTACTCGTCTCACTGCCTTATTTTGGCCTGGAGACAAAGGCTTAAAAATAGAAAGAACTGGGATTGAGAGAACAAAAGTTACCCCTACAAATTATGAAAATGAGCCAAAAAAAGTTCTATTGCCTTCCAATGCACCATCAATCATTCCCCAGGCCTCAGTCTCCAGCCTAAAGCAATCTAAAGGTATTTAAAAGCTTGAGACATCAATCCAAATGCCCATTCTGTTCATGTGTCACTTTAAGAGTAATTGTTGTATCCATCATTTTTACTACGTCTGTGTAAGAGTTTTATGAAATCAGATACTCAGTTTTACTATATCTAAAAGAAATATAGATTTGATTCAATCTTTGCTTTCTCAAAGTTTGATCAAAAAGTACAAATACAAGCAAATTATGTATGGCAGATTTAGGAGGGTTTGCTAGTTTAATATGTTCTTAGAAGACTCTGACGAAAGGGAGGCAGCCATAGGCCATTCAAGAGATTCATGCTTGTGTATTTTATTTTGTTTTGAATAAACAGCGGCGAAACATATTACCTTTATCGGCTGTGCTGCAGCCTGATTATTCCTCCCCAAAGTCCTCCCATCTGTCCTCTGATTCTGTGGCCTGAACCTCTTTTCAGAGTCCTGACAGGGAGTACTGCCACAAACAGTAAACTGGTAGGGGGCCTTCGTTTCACACCAATCCTCGATTGTGCCCTTCCAAACCAAAGCACTCTTCTATAGCTTTTTGATAGGCTTTCAATCCCAGCCCCACTGACAAGGTTTTCTTTGGGAGGAGTAGGAGTTGTGTTTTTTTTTTTCTCACTGATCGGGCAGGGGGGCAGAGGGGCGGTGGGGGGGGGGGGGGGGGGTTGCTCTTACTGCAGAGATTTAAGGGAGTGCCGAGGTGATTTTTTTTTGGTGGTGATGGAGGGGGGAGTTGGTGGTGGAAAGTAAAAACTGCAGCAGATGGGGCTGATTGTGCTCTCTACGCAAATTAAGGAGCGAGACATCTGCAGCCGCGACATACTGGTGGTCTGAGGCAATTAAGGCAGGGTAATGGTGAAGGAGGGGGGAGGAAAGGACTGCAGGACAGAGGAAAAGACAGTCCTGCCTGCCGGTGCATAGAGATGGAGTCAGGCTCACATTACAATGAGGCTGGCTACAATAGAGTGAGCCAGCCAAGAAGACATGGGGCACACTGGGTGTGTGTGGGGAGGGAGGGGGGAGTTGAAGATTAATGTACGAAGAAGAAGCCACCAACAACACTCAGCATAGCCAAAATACAAGAAGGGGGCCGTCCAAGCTCAAGTATATCCTGAAATCTGAGTTATAAAGTGTATCCTTTTCTTCCATCTTCCCCCATTTGAACCCTGAGGTCATTTACGAAGGTGACAGCTTAGATGTTCACTGTTGTGAATTTAATGTGGAGTGCTTCTCCCCATTTTTTGGTGGTTTTGTCCTCTGTCCAATACACCCGGCCCCCCATACCCCCCCCCCCCCCCCCCCCCCGCAAGCTCTGTAGAGGTGACGCGACAAAGCGAGGTCATCCCTGGGATTAGACCCCTTTATCGTAGCCTTTATTTATGGACTGGGTGCTGGGGGGATATTTGGGACAAGAGAAGAATGCCTCCATGGTGTTTACAGGGGCACCTCTCCTGGGATATGTGTGCAACAATGCCAGTCCACAACAGATTTGCATAACTCAATCTCATCTAATCAGGCCCAAGTTGTTTTAATTAATTGGGCCAACCAACAGGATACAATTGTTGTGTAAGTGGGTAACTGTTTGGGCAACTAACTAGGAACAAATCATACACTCATTAACATGTGCAAAGGACAGAATAATATCACATGAGCTTGTGGATTTAGTTGAACCTTTTTCAATCAATTCAGTCAAATCTATTTATTTTCCTTGGTTGTATCAAATCATCAATATGATTATGTGAATGAGCAAATAAAAAGTACTGTATTCAAACATTATATTCTAGCTCATTTGAGTTTTTAAGGATATCCTAGGTGCTAGAACAGATCATATTTGAGTAGTCGTGCTGTATGTGTTCATATGAGATTACTTTGAGAATTATACAAGTCTATATAAGATCTGTTCTTATCATATTTATTTCAATAAATGTACATTTGTGTTACTATAGTAACACTTGTCCTAAGTAGCCCTACATTATTGCATTAGCTTAAGAGGTTTAAGGAATGGTTAAATTCAGTGTGACTCACAATATGGCCAAGCCAAAGCACAGTTATAATGGAGGTTATCTGAGAGGATGTCTTGTCTTTAAAGGAAATGCTACTTAGACAGAGTCCCAATTACTCCCGATTGGCCTCATCAAGACTGAAACGAGATCCTGTTTGGTGTTAATCCTGTGGTTTCATCACCTTTTTGTAGCTCCCCATTGGATAAGGCCCTTGTAGTGTGAGGCTCTCTCCTGACATACAGTCAGAAGGGTGTGGAGTGGTGCCGCTGAGGGAGTCCGCTTTCAAAGAGACACCATCGGATCCTTTTGAAGAGAGCACAGGCAGTTCACAAAGTGCGTGAGGTTACTCATCCATGGACTCAATGAAGCTTTTCAGAGCTGGGGTACTCATACACAGGCAGACTTAACAAGTGTTTGCTCACAAGAGGTTGCCTAGTATGAGAAGGCCCAGCTTTGTGTCATCACTTGACAACTGTCCATCATCTCAACATGTGCCTTTGTAAGGTAATTTTGAAAGGAATCAGAGATGAGACAGGACAAGTACCACTTGTATCCAAATACAATAACTTTTGCCTTTTCTGTTTTCTCTAATAACCATTCAACCTCTACTGGCACATCATGAGACATCCTTGTGCTAATGTGCTAATGTATCAAAAGATCTGTAATATAAATACACCAATACAATACAATAAGCCTTTACAAAATTGAGCCATTAAAATAGTTATGAAGTCCAGAATGTACACTAAGACTGCAAGGGCAATTGCACACTATAGTGGTCTTATACTCAGTGTTCATCGGCAACCAAGCAACTCACGCACCAGCTCATGATTTAGAGCTTTTTTGCCCTTGTTCTCCATGAGCGAGTACAACCCTGAGGATATTTTTCCTGCTGCCTTTGGAGAAGTCGATGGTTCTTATAATTGTTCAGTGGCGTGAATCAGCCATCACAAAACACTGGAGCACATTGAGAGCCCTGGCAGAGGGCAGCAAGGAGGTGATGAAGTGGCAGTGAGAATGAACTTAATCCTCTAAGCTCTTGTTGAGGCTTGTCTGTGCTCTCTCTCCCTCCTTCCCTAGGACCCCAACCTTACAAAGAAACTCAAAGAGCACCCCCCAGTCTGTTTTTTTAAAAGAAATTAAAAACGGAAAAAAAGACCGTCCTCATACAATATTTGAGGCACTTTTAATGGGAGCTTGCAGTAGTTTTAGACAGATGGCATCAGAATGCTGGAAGTTTGAAGAAACTGAGACTATAAGTATAATTTTAAGCATAATTTAAAATTTAAGCATAACATATATATACAGTGCCCTCAACTAATATTGGCACCCTTGGTAAACATGCTAAATAGGCTGTGAAAAATTCTTTATTGTTTAACCTTTGGATCTTTTGTTTAAAAAATTCACAAAAATACTCATGGATTTCATTTTTAATTCATGGATATCAAACAATTGTGAAAAATATCTTTGTTAAACTTAGGTGAGTAACAAACATTGGTGCCCTTTTAGTCAATACTTTGTGCTACCTCCATTTACCAAGATAACAGCTCGGAGTCTTCTCCTATAATGCCTGATGAGGTTGGAGAACACAAGGGATCTGAGAGCATTCCTCCATACAGAATCTCTCCAGATCCTTCAAATGTCATGGTCCAGGTTGGTGGACTCTCCTCTTCAGTTCACCCCACAGGTTTTCTATGGGTTTCAAGTCAGGGGACTGGGATGGCCATGGCTGGACCTTGATGTTGTGCTCAGTAAACCATTTTTGTGTTGATTTTGATGTATGCTTTGGATCATTGTCCTGCTGGAAGATCCAACCATGGCCCATTTTCAGCTTTCTGGCAGAGGCAGTGAGGTTTTCATTTAATATCTGCTGATATTTGATAGTCCATGATGCCATGTATCCTAACAAAATGTCCAGGTCCTCTGGCAGAAAAATAGCACCCAAAGATTAAAGAGCCACCACCATATTTAACCGTGAGCATGAGATACTTTTCCATATGGCTACCTCTCTGTGTGCACCAAAACCACCTCTGGTGTTTATTGCCAAAAAGCTCTATTTTGGTTTCATCTGACCCTAGAGCCCGAGCCCATTTGAAGTTCCAGTAGTGTCTGGCAAAATGAAGATGCTTGAGTGGATGAGAGTAGAGGCTTTTTTCTTGAAACCCTTCCAAACAACTTGTGGTGATGTAGGTGACTTTGGATTGTAGTTTTGGAGACTTTCTGACCCCAAGACACAACAACTTCCGCAATTCTCCAGCTGTGATCCTTGCGGATTTTTTGGCCACTCAAACCATCCTCTTATGTAGACACACGCCCAATTCCAGTTTGATTCATAACATTTTCAGCTGATTGGAACTTCTTAATTATTACCCTCATTATTGCCACTCACCATTTTGTGAAGCTCAACAACCTCTTCCACACATCACAGCTATATTATTTGGTCTTACCCATTGTTATGAATGAGTAAGGGCATTTGGGCTATGTGTTACCTCATATTTATACCCATGTGAAACAGGAAGTCATGGTTGAACAAGTTCCTGTTCCTAGTCACCCAGGTGTACTAAAAAATGTAAAACATCAATGGGAATATACTTCAAATATATTTTTCTCATATGAATCTATAGGGGTATTGGCACCCCTCCTCGTGCCCGATGCTCCCTGGGATAGGCTCCAGGTTTCCCCGTGACCCTGAAAAGGATTAAGCGGTATAGAAGATGGATGGATGGATGGAATTTATAGGGGTGTCAATAATTGTTGCACACCTATATTTAACAAAGATTTTTTTTTTGATAAACCTGCTTGTATTTGCAATTGTTTGACATGAGACAATTGAGAGCAGAATATTTTTGTGAATTTTTTGAACAAATTATCAAAAGTTTAAACAATAAAGACTCCTTTTGTTCATATTTTCCAAGAGTGCCAATATTAGTGGAGGGCACTGTATATATATCCTAAAGATTACTTTTCAAGTTAAATCCCTCCTGAAGACTTTTGACCAGTTAATCCTTCAAATCCCTTACATCTTGTATTTCATAAAGCTCCTACAGTATAAAACACAGCAACTTAGTTCCTTATTTTATATTATATATACAAATTTTATATAATAATACTTTATACTTTAATAATACCTTTGAACCTTACACACAAAATTGAATGAAGGCAACGATTGCACCATTAGGCCTGTGCATGGAAAGCATTTGTTATTCAACCCACAAAAACACACAAGCACATTAATAATGTTTTTTTTAAAAACCTGCCCATGATTTTAAAAAATGGAACGTGCTGAAGTGTGAATGTGTTTTTGGTGGAGACTATTCTGTAGATTACTCTGTATAAGGGCCCCTGCCAAATGCGCTCTCAAGTACCAAAGGTACCACACTGTACTTTTCCTGGTCACTCAGGTGGCACCATCAAGGGTAGATGTTCGTGACTGTTTTTTTTTAACCTAGGAAGGTGTATGTGTTTTACCTTTAATTAGCCTTTAAAGATTTAAAAGTACAACATTGGTCCTTAAGGTCCAATTATGTACCTTAAATTATTATAAACCTGTAAAGATATAAAGATACATTCTGAATACCCAAATGTACCAACCCAGCAACAAGGAAGTTTTAACTTTTAAATTTAACAAGTGCTTAAATGTAAACTGTAACGTAATCTTCGCAGAAAGTCACGCTATGTTTAACAGTTCATAGCAGATGTTGAATATTTCACTTGACTCCAAAGTATAACCCTAACCCTTAGTATTACTTTTCATGACCTTTGCATTATAAGATTCTATCTCCAATTCATTTATAACCCAGACAGAATCGTATAATACTATCGTCAAGTACTACAATTGAGGTGCCATCTGCTGGGAAAAAGTAAAGCCTTAATACTAGGGTTCTGCTGTTCTAAGTCACTAGCAAGACTAAAACTCGATTTTGCAGTTGGTCACTAATATTTTGTCAAGGCCAATATACAATATATCAAGCCCCAAAGTTTATGCCAAAATGCATCTAGAGTTATTGCAGGAAATGTACCCCATCCATGCTTCTATGTATCCAGTGTAAATTGGTGTAAACTATTTCCTTACTTCCTCTATTGAGCACACCTTGCAGCAACCGGTCTTCGTTTTGTGTAACATACGGAGTCCATTTTCAAAAAACACTCATATTTCAACATCCTCATTCAGTTTCAGTAAGAGATTCTGCAAAAATCAAAACATACTCTGTTTTGTAAAGTACTCAAGCTTTACAGTGTTTGGTGGCATGTAACACTACAATAAGTCATAAAATACTGAGTAAGCGGCACATTGTTACATTCATAGCAAAGAATAGCAGTCAAACAAAAGTGCTTGCATACAGGTGATATTACAATTATACTGTAGCATAAATTTGTTTAATTAAGAGCCTGTAGGTTACTGTGCAAAATTGGTAAATCTCTGTAGAAAAGTGGAATACATTTAACGTTTCATGATTGTCAAGCCATTATATGCTGAGCCTATACTGCCCTCTACTGTCTCAGAGTCAAGCTGGACAGAATTCCTCCATGAGCTTCTCAGATATCACCGCCATTAAATCCTCCAGTATCTGAATGCTGAGAAATGCTGGAAGACACATTAATAAATTAATAAATACAACAAATTGTACTTGTGAAAAAAAGTCCCAGAGCTTGTACATGAAAGAAGTACACTACACATTCATTAATTTCCCATTTAAAATAAAGCAATTTGAAGAAGGTTTTTGAAAAGCAGTTTTAGCAATGTCTCTCGGATTAATTTGGATTTATGCATCCAAATTCAGCTATATAAAGGCTTAATTTTATGTACATCATGAATGAATTTGGCAGTCCATTAAAAAAAAACAGCAGGATACTGAGTCAGTGAGTTTTAAAAGCTTAATTACCAAAACGTAAACAGATTTTTTTTCAGTTTTGTCTTTCAAGACTGTTTAAGATGAGTCAGATTTGTTAACACAAGCAGGTCATATACCAAATGATATTACATACCAGTTATATACAGAGCGCATGAAAAAGAATTACAGATATTAGCAATATGAAGCAAAATGTCCAATCTTTATAATACTGGTACATTTTATGCATGTGAAATAATACAACCATATGACCAACAGCCATGCCCAAAATCCTCATTAAAAAATGTTTCCAATTTTAAGCAGAATGTTTGCACCTCCAGACAGCAGAATACAATACCAGTTTCTGATTCAGGTTGTGCAATAGAGGTGAAGCTGGACATCTTAGGTCAGGCTTTCCGCAGATCACTGTTCATCATCTTCTGGTTTCTTACAAAGTGTTGAGAGTTCATGTAACAGCAGCTCTTCTGAAGGACTACATGATTTGCGCTCTAAAGAAGCACGTGGTACTTCGTGCATCAGTGTGTCCAGAGATCCATCTCCTCCAATAGAACGGGTCAGTTTTGGGACAACTGTGCGCTCTAGGGACCTGCTCTTCCCCTGGCCGAGGCTCTCAATGCGTGGAGGCACCTCCCGACTCTTGGTGTGGCCACTGGACAGAAAGCTGTTCTCCAGGGACTTCAGCACCTGCAGGCTAAAGTCACCAACCTCCTCGTAGAGTGGCTCTGGGCTTTCATCCCGTTCCTCCAATGAATCCTGCTGCACCTTCATGGGCTGAACAAAAAGGCCAAGCAATTGTGTATGTTACAGTTGTAAAAATTAAATTCATGAATTTTAAATTAATTAGTCATTTTTGGCTTATATTTCCATAAAAATGTGTATTAATACATATACCGACACCGTCCACAATTTGTTTTAAAGAATGTACATTTTGGTGGGTTTTTGTCCCAGGCCTACAGTATGTTAAATAAAAATTTTGTTTAGAGCAGAGGTGTTGGATTTATTAATTGGGCCCCCGATCTGCACATTTTCCCACTTTTCCAAAACATTTATTTTCCAAAGGTCTAGAAAATAAAATGACATTTCCCATGATTTTTTCCCCCAGAGTTTCAAGAACCATGGGAACCCTACCAGGAACATGTGTTTCAAAGCCAGGACCAAAAGGTCTTTAGCCTAAACATTACAATACTTTCTGTAAATGTCTATAGCAATGGTTCTCAAACTTTTTCAGCATGAGGCCCCGCTTGTGTAGGGTACATCCCATTGTGGCCCTCTAGAGTTGTCAAATTTTCGCAGTTTCGTTTTTTCCCCACACTAGGCTGTTCTGTATTAACTTTCTCAGATAAGAGACTACATCCTCTATCTAAAACGTATCCATTTTAAATAATCTTAGGTTTTACCAGTGTGTGGCTAACAGTACTGTACACTAGTATATCAACAGATGTCTCTGTTTGGTGTGTGTCTTAGTGTGCTATGTATAATTGATTTCATTTATTAATATTTCTCATTTTTATGTACATCATAGTGTAAAGGTTCACAATCCTGACTTACACACAATTTTTTTTTTTTTAATGTTCTAAAATTTCTATGCGGCCCCTCTGGCACCATCTGGAGGCCTCACAGTTTGAAAACCACTGGTCTAGAGATTTCTCTCTATAGACTGATTTAAGCTTTTACAGGGTCTTTCAGTGTTGCAGCACACATGCTTTGGAATTCACTTCCACATAGCCTCCATTAAGCATCATCTTTCACAGCTCAAAAACTCTATTCAGTGCAATCAGTGATATTTGTAGATTATATAGCTCTATAGACATCATATACCACATACAGCTGTTCTAAAAAGTATAACAAAATCATGATAGGTCATCATCACAGGTCACATAATATTTTTTACATTCTATTTAGTATAGTAGTATGTGGATTCATTCATACTCCTAATGAGTAGAACACCTACCACAGTATAATCTGAATAGGAAAAGTACCTGAGACTACACCTTAGATTAACAACACACCTAGGTAAGCTCTCAAAACCATCTGGCTAGCTAAAAGATTATCTCCAATTATCAGATTCTATGTGTGGTTATTGGTACATTCACAAAAAGAATTCAGCCTTTACTGGCATTCAAAGTGATTTCATGAGACTTCATTCATTGATTTTAACCATTGTTTTAGTAGCACAGTGACAACCTCAAGATAACTGCTGAATACTCTGAGGACAAAAGAAAAAAGCCAGCAAACAATTTGCTTGCAAATGCTTAAGGCTCAGTAGTCACCAGGAGCTCAGAGGCTACACAATTCCCTCCTACTCCTCTACCCCATTTCCAAAACACAAGAGTTTTGGACAGAGGCCCCAGCCTGCCCTCAAGGCTACGGTCAGATAACAATGGCGTGGAACAATTCTTCCACCCTGCGCATCCTGTTATCTTCACTAAGTCAGCTCGACATCCTGGTGGTGTCGTATCAGGAAACCCCAGGTCCCAACAGGAATGGGAGGGTCGAGGAAATCTGAAGGAATTCCTCAAGTGGGGAAACATGGTTTTGCAAAGGCAAAAATGTCTGTCTGTACCACAAGAGATGACATTTGATAGGTTTAGCTAATGTCATAACAAGCAACATATAAAAACAGGTTTAAAAATATACAAAAAAAAAGGCTAAGCCTTACAAAATTACTGAGATATTGCATGTGTGCGATAATTAAAGAAAAAGTCCAAATTGCATGCAAGCAGCAGAATAATAAAATAAATCAAAGACATACTCACAAAGTACATTGATAGTGTCCTCCTATCGTGAAGCTTCCTCTGCGAACACACAACAAAACAATTAGTAAGCATAACATTTCAAGATGAGTCTATGAACTTTACACTAGCGGGTGTCAAAGCAGAAAGACCGTGAAGCGTAATGTGTTTGCATTACCAGCGTCTGATTAGCAGAAAGCATGGTGGAGTTGGTGTTGCTGTCTTCTCCGCGGATCGGCACTAAGGGCATGGTGCCAAACTTCTGCTTGCAGATGTCAGATGAGGAGTGGCGTCTCATCACAGGAGGACGCAAGTCGTCGTTCTGAGAAACGGATCAAAGTAAATGAGCCAAGTACTGATCGTTTCAAGTTACCAGTGAGCAATTACAAAATGATATCCAATGAACTTGACCTAACAACTGATATCCAAGTATCTAAGAAACAATACCCATGTAAAGGCTGATACCTGTGCTTTCAGAAGACTGGTTATCCAGTCCCAAAGCTCTGTTTCACTGGAACAACTGAGATACCTGTCAAGGTGAGGAAATTGATTACTACTCATTATGCAAGCGTACCAACATGATCCGTAATTTGTGCACTATATAAGGCTGATGCAATTAAGTAAATGATCATTGGACCCATTCAATCAAAAGAAAATACTTACATCTGATGTTTGTCTATCATCACAGTGAAACCCCATCTGCAATTTGACACGAGTTAATGGGAATGTCATATTTGTAAACAGAAATATCAAGAAACATGTAACAGATGTAACAAGGAAATATCATCTTACTTTGTTGGTGCTTTCAACTTCTTTTTTATTCCAATGTAAATCTTCATAGTTTTTAGTTGCCACTCTTTTTCGGGTTTGTTGGTCTATGTTAGTTAGAATACAGAAAAAATTTAAATCTCTGGCCTCCAATTTCTCCAGTTAATTATTATTTTTTTCAATTCAATAGAAATTGGAAAAGCTGCAGGGCACAAGCAGACATACCTTCTTGTCCTTCATTAAGAGTAATTTGTGATCCTGGATTTGGAACAGACGTTCCTGGAATTTGGTCCCTTGTAGAAGTTTAGGTGTCTCCTCTCGGCACTTCAGAACTCCAAACTTCACAATTTCACTCTTGTAAGCTTTGAACCAAAAAGGTAGAAAAAAGAACATTTAATACAGAATGCATTTACTTACTGTAGTTTTAAATCTGAAAACTACAGAGTAAATTACTGTGGTTTAGCCTTTTAATTATTTCTTTTTCTATGAAAATGTTATGCAACTGCATTTTTGCAAGTAACTTAATAAACATATGAAATCACCTGTAAAGATATCAATCATTTCTCCTCTGGGTACCTTCTTTACCAACAAATATGCAGAACTAGGATCAGCCATGGTACACCACTGTAGTGCTTGTTCCAGAACCTTCTCTTTTGGGTGGAGAGGCCGTTCTATAATTATAAACGCAACATATTTTCCCGAACAATTAGAATTATAAAGAATGTCCTGAAACACTACACAGTTTTGTGTCCATTTATTGTCCCATGTTGAATACAGCATGACATCAATTAACATCCCCAACCATTTGATTCAGGTTGGTTTAAGGTGAAAGTGCCCTTTACTTGAGCAGACTGGTATGGATCTATTTACCAAGCTCCCCATCCTCAATGGCTTCAAAGGTCATCCACACATCCTTTTCACCTGCAGGGACATTCCTCATATACAGCACCTGGTTAGTCAGTTCCTCTGCACACATAGTGGGTGAAACCTACAGACAGGCAGATGACAAAACAAACACACACTGAGTAAAGCAGAAGTTGGTTGGCTTCACAGTGGCCTTGTGCCACCATGTGGTCATAATGTGAAATGGCAACTTTTACCTACAAAGCAAATGCGTGGAAACGTTTTTATGGCGTTCCAACATGAAACAGTCTCATAACTAGACTGTAGATAAATCTGTACTTACTTTCAGAGTGATGCAGCAGTCTGGCATTTTTTCCTCCAGATAGACCTCAATAATCAGGTCTCCTGCCTGAGAGAGCTGGATAAAAAAAACACAAAACAAATAAATAAAGTATGGCACATTAAGGCCAAGCGTACTACTGCTACTTCTTTTTTTATAGGTTTATTTCAGAAGGTGTTGGTGAGTGACAGAAATATTATTGAACCTGTGTGTCCTTCCAGGTTGTGATGAGACTGATTTCCAGTTCAATCTGAGTTTTGTGTTCCTCATCAATCTTTAAAAGAAATTCAAATAAACATAAATAAATAGGTCTCAAATGACACTATAAAGATATCACATGACTGTCATGCTAATACCATCTTGGGCAGTATTAAAACTAAATAATACACAGACAACATTAAAGAAGATCAAAGTACATGACAGGACATGAAGTCTACTTCAACAGTAATTGTCATTTGTCCATCCATCCATCCACCTTCTATACCGCTAATCCTGTCATTTGTTTGAAGCAATTTTATTGATTAAAAATACTTTTTTCCCAAGTAAAGTAACTGTGCCAGTTTAGGGCTGCCTGTGTGCTTCCTAGTAAAAGGCAAATTAGAGACTAATTATTTAAACAAACTAACGTAAAACTAACTGTTTTATTTACTCACATAATGGTCTGGTCTGGTTTTTCTACTCACATCAAAGACATACAGATAGTTGTCAATGAGGTCCTCTATGATCTTCACTTCATGCTCTCCTTTCCCGTCTGTCTGAAAGAGGCTTGGGGCGAACAGCAGAGATAGGTTCTTTGTGCACATTTGGTTCAGATCGGCACACTTCTGTACCCTGGGAGGGGAATATACAAAGAAAATGGGTTTTTAAGAAGAGAAAGAGTTAAAGACATTCACAAACCATCAATGTTCAGCATGATTACAGCTTAAGTCTGAAACAGTATATTTTGAACTAGCAAACCTGTAGAGGTGACTGATGAGAGCAGCCAAAGTGGTTCGGTTGACTCGTGGCAAACCACGGATGAGCTCTTTATACCTATCCAATCTCTGCGTCTTATTAGATATCTCTGCAGATTAAGAGAGGTGCTCAGCATGCAGTGAAACTTTATATCCCTGATATTCAGATGTGTGCAGAGCAATATGAAAAAAAAAAAAAAACATGAGCATGAGATGAGAAACTACTGACTGGCAGCCTCCTTCCAGTATGGGTGCAGATCTGCCATGAATATGGGGTCATCAATCTCACGGAAGAACCTCTTCAGCACATCTGTCACATCCTCAATGAAATTGTCTCCAATGCGGAGTTTCACGTTGCGGGCATCTCTCCGGAACTCCTCCATCAGAAGCTTGATTCTGGACTTGGCTCCATTTTTCCTGTAGATACCTTCATGGCCCAGACCTAGAAATATAAGAGAATTATCTGAGGATCTTCAGATGCAAACTTAAGTAAACCTAAGTACCTGAGGCCAGAAAAAGAAAACAGAAAAAAGTAACATTTCTCGGTGTGACAAGAATTTCTTCTGATGCTAAAACAAAGGGTCACAGCGGCACCAGTCAAATACATTTCTGTGTAGTGTACCTGTTGTATTTTTATCCAAATATCAGTGTGTCAGTCCATAATTATGGAAACATTAGTTGCAAGTTGACAACACGTTCCATTTTGTCTCCTTAGGCTCTCTCCTCTCTCACCAAAACGGATAGTGCCGCCATACAGTCAGCAGTAAAATGCAGTTTAGTACAGTTAATACAGTTTAGCATTCACAGGCTAAAACACTACAGTAAGTTAAATCCTGTCATTATACTTTTAACTGTCTTTAAATGTAAAAGGCACTGCTGTTGGCTCTTTATGGATATTAAAAATTCATAAATAGAATTTACAAGCGTAATACATGAGGTGATCACCTTGAAATACAATTGTAATTATAGCAATGAGCAATAATTCAGCCTTGTCTGGAACTATGCCTTGTAAGTGGATTGAATGCAGATTTGCATTTGAAGAAAGAATACATTCAGATGTACACTTTCTGTTTTCCTCACCATACTGTGTAATAAAAGCAATGCAGCTGTCCACAATGATGGGGATGTCGTTCCTGCTCAGCTGTTGGTCCTTCAGCGTGTTGGCTTTGCCTCCTGCTGCCTTCTGGATGTCTGTGTACCACAGAGAGAAATCTGTACGCCCCATGCCCTGCAGGTGCAGAGTCCTAAATGCACAAACACACATCCAATTCCATCGACATTTCTGTGGATCTATTTGCTTGCCTAGATTCGAAAATCGCCAAAAATTTCGTAAATCGCCAAAAGATAAAGCTCACCTTCCTTTTTCCACTAGAACCAAAATGTCTTTCTTTTCATGATTGTCTGTCTCTGATGCTATACCTTTAACATTTGAAACAGAGAGAGAGAAAAAAAAGCACAAATTAGCCAGTGGTAACTGCACAAAATATAAAACAGAACCATCTAAAACAGAGTGGGCTTGAGAGGCTCACTGAGCTCCTGCAGGCGTTTCAGGTTAATAATATCCTCAGCAGCTCCATCATTTCCAGGGCAAATGAAGAGGTTGGACTTTTGCAGAACAAAGAAGCCCTCTTTCCACTGCCGCGGGTCCAGCATGGCCTTATAACGCAACATGCCCACACGCTCAAACTCCCTCGTCAGTAAGCAGTGGCAGCTCAGAGGCGTGGTGGCCTGAATAGACAAGAGCTCATCAGAACCCCTCAGTTAAGGTCAGAGGCAGGATGTACACTATCATGTATTTTAATGCTTACCTTTCCAATAGCTTTTGCCCAACTGTGTAGTGCATCTGGAGTTTCTAAACCAAACTGCACAAGTTTTTCAGATGTTAGGTACAGTTCGAAAGTGTATCGAAACCTAAAACAGAGAGAAAAAAAAGCTTTTTTCAATTTTTTGAAACATTTTTCAATGCAATAAGTGACAACACTGAACAATAAAAAGTTGACTTTCTTTCACAGTCATGGGGAAATTACATACCTGTCAATGAATGAGAAAGGAAGTAGAACCTACACACTGGTTAGTTCCCATTAAAATGTGTTTATATTACAGAAATATGTGGCTCGGACCTGAATCCTATTGCTCCATGCACCTGCAGTCAGGTCAGTGGTCTATAACGTGTATGTAAACCTTTTATAATGAACAGGTGTATTAAGTGATGTGGAGACTTCAGAATGTATGGGTATTCATTGGCTAATGTTTGTGTGCATGTCTGATGAAGGCTATAGACATTTTTGCTGTATACCTGTCAATGAAGCCGTTGTTGTTGGTGCATGAGTCTGGCCTGCTAACTCCTAAACAGATGATATCTTTGACCTCTATCTTCATGTTGGGCTCATGGCACCTGTCAGACTCATAAAACAGAAGAGACTTCTCCACCGAGCACCAATACTTTTGGAAATCTAAATAAAAATACAAAAAAATAAAAGCAGAACAGAGATGGCAATTGTGAGGTAAGTAAATCTGCTGGTAAAGCATACCAATAAAATCAAACAAAATAAAATTCAATTGCATTTGTTATTATACAGTGTATAAACACTGGCAGTTCAGGCCACTGCTCAGCAAGATGTCGGAATACATTTATACATGCTTGTCAGTGAAGTAAGCCCTGAAAGGCCCCTTTTTCCTGTCATCTTCTGAAGAAGCACATTCTGCTCCTAAACTTCTGCCAACTGCTTTGTTTGCCACATTGTCGCCTACCTTCCCTGGTTCTGCGAGACAAAGTGCCTTTGTTCATGGAGCATGACTTGTAGAGGTAGCCAGAATACAGGACTGGCTGCATGATCTCATCATACACACTGGAATCTGCAAGGAAATAGAACCGAATGTAGAAATGCTGATTACCACCACTGTGGGATGTGCATGCTGATAATTCTGAAATTACATGTTGAGAATGAATAAGGCTTAGTGATTAGAGAAATATACACTGCTACAGTGGTGATGTGGTGGATGATAGTTGCAGAGTCAGTGGTTAAGGTGGAATGGAAGTGGTTATGTGCCTGCTGTGGTGTCTGTTTGTGTGTAAGTAAATCCTGAAAACCTGTGGCCTGGGTGTAAGAGTAATGCAGAGAAAGGTGCTTCTCATGTCCATTAGAGTCCGAGAGTCGAGCCACTTCTGCTTCTGCAAATAACTGAGTGACTGTCTTTAAGAGGTTCTGTTCAGTCACAGCTGTGCACAGTGCCTGCAGGACCACCAAATGCACCAATAAAAAGCATGTTCAGTCACAGGATATTCTAAGTCCTAATATTCATTCAGAATACTGGCCATTTATTAGTCATCTTATTTAGCACACATCCTCATTCTATTCTGTATAGACAGCAATGTAATGATTAGACTGGAAATGTGAGCAATGGCTAAGAATAATGCAAGTCAGTCAAGGCATTGACCGCTGGCTTTATACTAGGGATGGCTAGGCTATTTTAAGCAAAACATCCTTAATGCTCCAGTGTGAAATGAGTTCTTCACAGGGCAGACTACTAAACAGACCAACACAATAGCTCAGAAAAGACGCAACACGCTCAACATTTTTGACCAAATCATCCACAGCATTACCACATACAATCATCTCCCTGTAGTGTGTGACGAAAGAAAAGAAAGCCCATTGACATAAAACTTAAAGGCAGTTGTTACAGCTGTAAATAGATATTTATGAGAAATGCAGATTATTGCACAGTGTACTGTAACATTCCTTTAATTCTTCAGTCAAACACATTTGTAAATTAAGCTCGAAAGCATTGTAATTCATCCTTTCAGAAAATGTGAGAAGAAAACGCTGAAGATCGGTTCACACTGAATCAGTCATTGACAAAACAAAACTTTAAGGAAACTATACTACTGACTTATCTGATTTTTTTATTACATTGCTATAATGTTGAATGACTGGATTAAGCTACACATAAATAGATTAAGTAAGACATTCTTTTTTTTATTGTTAAAATGTAATGGCTGCTTAAATTTGTGCTTTAAAGTAGCACAATCTAAATATCGAGTGAAGGAAAGCAACAACTTCCATTATAAGTGTGCTTCATGTCGACAAGAGACACTTGTGGATTAAGAAACACACTGTTTGTATTCTTTTAAACGTATACAGTATTTCACTTAGTCTATTTTATCTTTTCATCAGAACTAATGAAGCTATTTAAATAAGTGATTAAATATTTTGATGAAAACATAAGTCCAATTATTGTACCAAGACCTACTACTAAAGGACATTTAACATGACTGGTAAGACTGTGAACTCCTTTTTTTCTTCAATCTGCAGTGAGCTTTACTCACTGTCTGTTGCTCACCTTAAGTAACTCTTCCTGTGTACTAAAGCTTGGGTGAGGGTGACGGAAACGGCCTTCTCTGTATTTCTGGGTTATAAATTCCCTCCGCTGTTCTGGAGAGGCATCACAGTCGATTTCATCAGCTGCTGGCAGCCTGGTAGCCCAGAACTCATTGGCTCTGTCATTACCCAGCATTATGAAGAGCTAAAATATATACATATGCATATACGTAAACTTCATTGCAGGTTCTCAGTCTTATATTTACAGAATATATACTGCATGTGCCATATACAGTATCTCACAAAAGTGAGTACACCCCTCACATTTTTGTAAATATTTGATTATATCTTTTCATGTGACAACACTGAAGAAATGACACTTTGCTACAATGTAAAGTAGTGAGTGTACAGCTTGTATAACAGTGTAAGTTTGCTGTCCCCTCAAAATAACTCAACACACAGGCATTAATGTCTAAACCGCTGGCAACTAAAGTGAGTACACCCCTAAGTGAAAATGTCCAAATTGGGCCCAAAGTGTCAATATTTTGTGTGGCCACCATTATTTTCCAGCACTGCTTTAACCCTCTTGGGCATGGAGTTCACCAGAGCTTCACAGGTTGTCACTGGAGTCCTCTTCCACTCCTCCATGATGACATCACAGAGCTGGTGGATGTTAGAGACCTTGTGCTCCTCCACCTTCCGTTTGAGGATACCCCACAGATGCTCAATAGGGTTTAGGTCTGGAGACATGCTTGGCCAGTCCATCACCTTCACCCTCGGCTTCTTTAGCAAGGCAGTGGTCGTCTTGGAGGTGTATTTGGGGTCGTTATCATGCTGGAATACTGGCTTGCGACCCAGTCTCGGAAGGGAGGGGATCATGCTCTGCTTCAGTATGTCACAGTACATGTTGGTATTCATGGTTCCCTCAATGAACTGTAGCTCCCCAGTGCCGGCAGCACGCATGCAACACTAAACCATGACACTCCCACCACCATGCTTGACTGTATGCAAGACACACTTGTCTTTGTACTCCTCACCTGGTTGCCGCCACACACACTTGACACCATCTGAACCAAATAAGTTTATCTTGGTCTCATCAGACCACAGGACATGGTTCCAGTAATCCATGTCCTTAGTCTGCTTGTCTTCAGCAAACTGTTTGCGGGCTTTCTTGTGCATCATCTTTAGAAGAGGCTTCCTTCTGGGACGACAGCCATGCAGACCAATTTGATGCAGTGTGCGGCGTATGGTCTAGGTTATAGCCTAGGCCATCTTTATGTAGGGCAACAATTCTTTTTTTCAGATCCTTAGAGAGTTCTTTACCATGAGGTGCCATGTTGAACTTCCAGTGACCAGTATGAGGGAGTGTGAGAGTGATGACACCAAATTTAACACACCTGCTCCCCATTCACACCTGAGACCTTGTAACACTAACAAGTCACATGACACTGGGGAGGGAAAATGGCTAAATGGGCCCAATTTGGACATTTTCACTTAGGGGTGTACTCACTTTTGTTGCCAGCGGTTTAGATATTAATGGCTGTGTGTTGAGTTAATTTGAGGGAACAGCAAATTTACACTGTTATACAAGCTGTACACTCACTACTTCACATTGTAGCAAAGTGTCATTTCTTCAGTGTTGTCACATGAAAAGATATTATCAAATATTTACAGAAATGTGAGGGGTGTACTCACTTTTGTGAGATACTGTAAATAAACACTCCATTCTCTGTTAACACATTTTTGGAACTGATGAAAGCTAATAGAATCTCTAATGAGATTATCGTTTAAGTGAGAAGCGAGTACAAATGTTTGTTGGTGTCATTTAGCAAAAAGTATAGGAAATTTTCAACAGAGGAAGCATGCAAAGAACTTTAAAGGCAAAGGCCAGTGTCATGACCCGTGTCCTCTGCCTTCAACCCCCACCTGAACTATCTCATTGCTCCAAATACTGGTGTCCAGTTTCAGACTCTGCACTTTGGACACCATTGTGCCCAGTCCTCTGTGCTGGCCTGCAGGCAGACACAACAAAAAAGTCAGCACACCATTTGGCATGCTCCATTCACTCTGTTTGCCTGTAGTGTCATCCCAATAGGCTGCCTCCAAGCAACCTCTTATCTTGAGTATTTGACATGGAGGACCAACTGGGATAAACACTCTAGCGCTCTCAAAACCAATGTCAGTTTTCCAAGCCACTACACTGACTGACCACTGCGTTAAATGATGCTACAGTATGATGTCAAATCTAAAAGCAATTTCGCATTTTGCATGCCACCTAATGACTGCACAGAATTAAAAAGACATGTTTAGTGATTTGTACAACAACAAGGCACTGTCAGACAATCCATTAGGTTGATAAGTCACCTGGGATTTGAAAGCATTCCATCAGCTTGACATACCTGCGCAGTTCTTGCAAATGACCACACAGAGATTGATGGAGGCCCAGTCGGGATTGATGGCTTTGCAGTCTGCACACACCCTGTTGGAGCGGTTAGACCAGATTTTCTCAGCCACCTCGTAATCGGAGAGCGTCTCTGCGATTGACTCCTGCAGAGCTTCCATCCACTCCCGTTTCTCGCGCTCTGACTCAGCCGTGAAGCTACAGGGACAAGAATGTCCTGAAAACTACCACTACAAAACCAGTTCACTTTGAGGTATTTATTGGCTAAATGCAGGCTTTAGGCTGAAATACTCTAGATCAGGGGTCTCAGACTCGCGGCCCGGGGGCCAATTACGGCCCGCGGAACGATATTTTGTGGCCCCCTACTTGAAATCAAAGCTTGTTGTTAGTGCGGCCCGCCCCCACTAACTTTTTCTCACATGCACCTGCGTGAGTCATTGCCCTGGGCGTTTTATATTTTTTAACACTTGTGGGCTACCATAGCTCAGGCTCGTGACAACAACACGAATTATCAACGTTGGTCACTTGAAACGTGTTTTGGGAGTGTTACCCAGTGCAAATACGTTTTTTTTTGTCACCCAGTCATGTCTTTTTCAAAACCTGCCGTGAAGAGAAAGGCTGGCGATGAGCACAGACAATTTCAGGAGAAGTGGGAAACGGAATATTTTTTTGTAGAGCACAGGGGCATTCCGACGTGTCTAATATGCACAGATAAAGTTGCGGTGCACAAGGAGTATAACATCAGACGTCATTACTCAACTAGACATGCTGAGGAGTATGCAAAATACCAGGGAGATGAGCGAGAGGACCGGGTCGCCAAACTTAAAACATGTCTACTGAGGCAACAAGATTTTTTCAAGAAAGCAAGCAAAGAGAGTGATGCAGCAGTCGAAGCTAGCTACGTGGTGAGTGAGATGATTGCTAAGGCAGGAAAGCCATTCAAAGACGGCGAGTTCATCAAACAGTGCATGTTACAGGCTGCAAGTATAGTCTGTCCGGAAAAGAAAGGTCAGTTTAGCAACATCAGCCTTTCAGCCAACACAGTGGCAGAGCGCATTTCTGACCTGTCGGATAACATTTACGATCAACTGCGTGAGAAAGCTAGACATTTCCATTCATACTCAGTCGCTCTTGATGAGAGCACAGACGTCACTGACACTGCGCAGCTCGCAATATATGTCCGTGGTGTTGATGACAATTTTGAAGTGATGGAGGATTTGCTCACAATAATTCCAATGCATGGCCAGGAGATATTCCGCCAGCTGTGTGATGCCATTGTGGATGCCGGCTTACTATGGAAGAGTTTTGCTGGAATAACAACCGACGGAGCGCCATCAATGACGGGGAGGAGAAATGGACTGGTGGCACTTGTTCAAAGAAAACTGGAAGAGGAGGGTGTGGAAGAGGCCATTGCTTTGCACTGCATTATCCATCAGCAGGCCCTTTGCAGCAAATGCCTTAAGTTTGACAATGTGATGTCTGACGTTGTGAAATGCATCAACCATATCAGATCCAGGGGCTTAAAGCACTGGCAGTTCCGCACCTTTTTGGAGGAAATAGAGTCAGCATATGAGGATGTGCTCTACTTCACCGAGGTACGTTGGCTTAGCAGGGGGGGCGTCTTGAAGAGGTTTTTTGAGTTGAGAGCAGAAGTGAAAGCCTTCATGGATAAGGATGGGATGGCTGTTCCTGTACTAAGTGATCCCAAATGGCTAATGGACTTAGCTTTTCTTGTTGACATCACACAGGAGCTGAATGTACTGAACAAGAAGTTACAAGGCCAGGGCCAGCTTGTCAGTGTTGCATATGACAGTGTCAGAGCATTCTCCACAAAACTTGTGTTATGGAAAGCCCAGCTTTCTCAGACAAACCTCTGCCATTTCTCAGCATGCAAGGTGCTCATGGATTCAGGCACACCATTCAGTGGTGAGAAGTATGCTGATACCATTCTAAAGCTACAGGAAGAATTTGATCACAGGTTTGCAGACTTCAAGACACACAGAGCCACGTTTCAAATTTTTGCTGACCCCTTCTCCTTCGATGTGTAAGATGCCCCCCCTGTGATTCAGTTGGAGCTAATTGACCTGCAGTGCAGTTCTGAACTCAAAGCCAACTTCAGGGAGGTGAGTGGAAAAACAGACAAGCTTGGACAATTTATGAGAGAATTGCCCCCCACGTTCCCTGAGCTTTCCAAGATGTTCAAGCGAATCATGTGCCTTTTTGGGAGCACCTATCTGTGCGAAAAGCTCTTCTCCACTATGAACTTTAATACATCAAAGTTCAGGTCCAGACTTACAGATGAGCATCTTCGAGCCATACTGAGGGTCTCAGTTGCTTCCTCCCTCAAGCCAAATGTGGCTCAGCTGTGTAAGAGGAAGCGCTGCCAAGTCTCTGGCAGCAAGGAGTAGGAGGAAGTAAGAGAAACCTATGTTCTGAAGAACCGTTCATGTTCTGCATGTTCTGAATAGTTATTACTAAAGATTAAGATGATTGGATCGGTTATACTGTTTTTGGAATACTTGAAATCCTTTTTTTGTGGAATACTTGATGCAGCCCAGCCTCACCCATACTCTACCTCCAGCGACCCCCAGGTAAATTGAGTTTGAGATCCCTGCTCTAGATACTATAGATATAACTTCCACTATATTACTCCAATCTTCTGAGTGTTGGAGCAATAATCCACCACTGGCATTGTGTTTATTTGGGTATCCTCGATGTGAAACTCAACATGGGTTTATCCTTATTTCCCAATGTTGTTGTCTATTCCCTCTATTTATTTTTTATTGAGACTATAAATTTCATGCCATCATACCAGGGCCCCAAAGTAAGGATCTTCTGAGCAAACCAAATGGTCTCATTTTCATTTTACAGCCCAAATGATACCCTAATAGGGACAGCTCTAAAAACACTACTGAAAAGTGCAATGGTGAGCATTTACCTGAAGGCCTTGTAAGGAGTTATGAGGTCAAAACTTTTGTTCTTTCCATCTCGGATCGTAGCGCCTCTGGCCTCGATTACAGTGATTCCAATGCCATTCTTAAAACACTGAAAAAAAGGTCAATTACAAAATTAGTCTAGTGAAGATTACATCAGCTTTGGCACAGCAAGCCCTTTTCTACAGCCTTCGAGCAACTGTTTCAGGAAGGAAACAGAGTGGAACAACATGTGCCTTTATTGGGCTCAAAGGTGAACTGAAAATGTGATTAATTTTAAAATCACCTGCTCGTTCTTATACAGCCAAATCTGCTCAGCTATAATTGCTGCATAGATCTTTGACTTTATCCCTTTAAGCTCTAAGAAGCCATTCTTCTGGCAGTGGCTCCCTGGGCCAAAACGTGGCCGGCCAAACACCATCTGCTCCTTCACCCACTCCTGCAGCACACTGCACCACTTACTCCTCTGCACTGTGGAGAATGATGTCAGAGCCCCATCCAAAGTATTTTGTGAACACAGCAGAAAAAGAAAAAAAAAACATTAAGCTCATCAACATGCGTGTTTGTAAGCCAGTCTTAACCAGAATAGGATTCTAGTGGTGGTATAAAAGGTGTTACATGACCCACACAGAATTATGAAGGAGGGATTTCCTGCATTGTGTACACAGTCTATTAGAGGAAATGGGTGATAGCCTTGAGGATGACGTGTTTACCTTCATTGTCTGCACGGAAAACAAATGCCCTGTGATTCGTCACAACTTCAAATTTGTTGTCTTTTGCTGCTCTGGCCATTTGTATAGCACCAAGAGGAATCACACCTTTTGGGTATGTGTCCTGGGGCAAACAGAGGAAAGCCATTTGTGCAAGGAATGACAACATTCAACACTTCAAAAAAAAAAAAAAACAGGAAACAAAGTGTTTTTTTCTACTGAATTAGGGACTTCCCAAGTTATTTAGGTAACAGATTGAGTACTTTATAATTTAGGAACATTGTTCAAACACAGATAAAGCCTAATCCTTGAAAAGATTTCCAAAAGGTTTTGATTAAACTGACTTCATTGTTACACTGCACTTTATTATAGATCTATAAAATAATAATAATGATAATAATAATAACAACAATAATAATAATAATAATAATAATAATAATAATGATTCCTTAGATTTATATAACACTTTTCTAGGTACTCAAAGTTTTAAGTTTTAGTTATATAAAACATTTTTCAGTGTGACAAAATCACGACTTTGGTATGCAACACACCTTTTCACTGCCATAATACATCAGATTTTTTCCATCAAACTTTACATAGCGCTTCTGGAACACGTAATTCCTAAAACAAATAAACACAAAAAGATATCATCTGGGTCCAGGCAAAGAAAACAAACACTGAAACAACAGACAAAAAATATACAGTAATTCTATGAATGCTCATAAAAATGTAAAGGAAAAAGTGGAAATAAAGGCTTCTGGAAAGGTTAATAAGGTCTAGACAAACCGGCAGGAAAGGATGGACAGGAGACAGAGGCAGCCCTCAAGAAGGGAGGAAATGCAGAGACAGGAGGAGAGCAGGAGTCCAGACAGGGCATACCCTTGGGGGGAGAGTTTGTCCAACCATCCACTGAGGATGGGTAAGGGCCTCTCAGACAGTGAGGTGAAACTTGCATACGGGGAGATGAACTGGTCTTCATCCAGTTCGCTAGGGTAGAGGCTATGTGGAGGCAGAGTGAAGGAGCGTGAGGCAGAAGAGGGCTCGCCAACTGTGCTGTAGCCTGGGGAGTCACCAGGACTGCCACGAGACTGCCGCTTGAGACCAGACTGGCTCTGATGCCTGGAGGGGCAGCAACAACAGGCAGTTATGTGTAAATAATCTAACTGTAGTTCATTATTTAACAGAATACAGAACAGCCTGGGACATAAATGCAGGAGTACATGTTTTGTGGTACTCATTGATACTGATGTCGAGATGGGCAACCTACTAGGTATGGAAGCATCTTTTATGAGTACAAGAAAATGAGCACGGTATCAGACACCAATGCCAGTATCGGTATTAATGAATCCCTATTCACATACTAAGGACTGGGAAAGTAATAATGTGTGAAAACCTTTAAATTATTCTGTAGAATGTGTTTGTTGTTCTGCAGCTTATATAACAGCATATATAACAGCTTATAAACTGTCAATAATATTTGGTATATTCCTTGTTGCACAGTCATGAAACTCACAAGAAACGGCTTTACCTATGAGCATCTCCTAGCTTATCATCTTTGGTTCCAGTCCTATCCACACTATTGGGAGACCTTTCATCCTTATATTAAAAAAAAAGAAAGAAAGAAAAAAGCATGTTTAAATTCTTTCAGCAGCACCATTTCATGTTCTTTATCATCTGTTGTTCTCTACACTCACCTCAAGATGTTGATTTTGCCACTTGCCATGGAAAACAGTTTCACAGTATGGACTAATCGTTTCATCTTGGTCATCAGCAGGAGCTATGTTCAACAAAACTGCTACTTATTAATGAACAATGAATATGCAAAATGGACAGAGAGAGAACTATGCATTTATTATATATTAACTAAGGTGGGAAATCTAATGAACCTACCAAATGTATGTTTACGCGGTTCTGATGAGGTGTGATTTAAAGTGCTGTAGACATACAAATATGAGGGTTACCACTTGAAACCTGAATAATAAAATGACTGCACTGGGAGAATACCAACCTAATGATTGTAATAGTGATGCTGATTAGCCTACCTATTGCTGTCAGTAGATGTGTTGAGCTCCTGGCGTGGCGGGGGCATAGGTATAGAGCGGCTCCAGATAGTGGGTGGAGTGCCAGGTAAAGTGCCACTGTAGATTTCATTGGAGACCATCTCTAAGCCAGAGCATGGAGGGCTAGGCGGAGAACCAGGCACACTGGTGAAAGGAGAACACTGATAACTGGAAGGGGAGTCAGGAAATGGTGATCGTGGAGGGGTGCTTTGCTCGGCCTGGCTTGACATGCCCCTGACTGTGGATGGGAGAACCCCACGGCTGATCCTTGGGGGTACTGGAGGTAGTGGTCCGCTAATGTCTGGGGATGAGATACTTTTATTTAACTTCTCTTCACTCAAGATTTGTTTCGGGTCTATCGAAGTTAAGCTATGAAGTTCAACAGAAGAAACTTCCAGAATGGCAGAAGAGGCAGAATCCTGGGAGGACCTTCTGCAGAGCTGCGCTTCCTGTTGCACGGGTAGTGAAGGCTCCTTCACCCTCTGTTTGTTAAAGACAGTTCTAGGTTTTGGGACCGGCTTTACAATGGTAGCGCTACACTCTGAGTGGGAGCGTTTCACAAGTGCAGACAAATTTGGCACCGATCTGTTGTGCAGAGCTTCGAAGGATGTGTCTGCATTTCCTTGAGGTGAACGATGCCCTTCAGGAGTCACTTCATGAATGGCTGACTCTGAGTTACAGCGGTCCAACTCAGTGTCCTTCCTATGATGCTGGCAGATCATTTGAATGTGCTCGACCAGTTTGAGGATCCGCTTCCTGTGACCGGTGGCGGTCACTCCAAGTCTGTTAAGAGCAGCATTGTCCACATGACAGAAATCCCGGGCCAGCAGAAATCCTGCCTGTCTGAAGTGGTTCAGATATTTCTCAAGGTGAATGGAAGCCAACAGGTCTTGTGCATCTGAGGCTGCATCAATTGTTGCCATAGTGTACATGGGCTATGGGATTAGCCTGCATGCAAAGCAGCAGAAACACTGGCCAAGAGGGGATGAGGATGCCAGTTCCTCATCTAAGAACAGAAACAAACACAGTCCATTAGTGTTTGTGTGCCTGTACTATACACTACCATGCTTAATTTGTAGTAATGTGAGAACTGCTACACAGGCAAATGTTTTTTCATTTGCTTGCAGCATATGTTTTAAACATTAATTAATGCCCATTAGTGCCCAATGGTTCTACTGCAAATAAATTGCAATATGTCTCATGACTAGGGATGGGTATCGTTAAGGTTTTAATGATATTGCTACTCTTACCGATACTGCTTATCGATCCGGTACTTTAACGGTATTCTTATCAGTACTTTGTGCTGTGTTTTTTTTTTTTTTAATGAAAAAACAAACAAATTGAGAACAGAATTAACATTGCTTTATTTTTTATAAAACAAGTTTATTATTATACATCTATTTGTCAATGCACCAGTGTTTTTAGTGTTTAATATTTATATACTGCAGAAAAAATGTATATAATATATATAATATATAATTATATAATATATATATATATAATATATGTAGGCAGAACCTGCAGAACCGATAGCGTCAGAGCTTATTGATACTACGGTCTTTCATAATTTAGCACCAGGGCCAGTTTAATACCGGGTTTCAGTACCCATCCCTATTCATGACACAGACATTTTTCTTCAGACTGAGATCATGCATCACTATGGCATTTAGATGAGGTCCTTCTTGAAGACCTCTTAGAACCGTTATAGAAGAATAAAGACTGATGTCATTTCTCAAACAAAGGAGCGTCTTGTAAATGGCTAGTCTGAGCGGCGCATGTAAGAATATTGGACAAATCCAGATAAGTATTGAATAACTGTTAAACTACAAATGACCTTTACTGTTTTCTCCTGTTTTCAAGGAAGTCCCTTTATAGAAAGAGTGCTGTAAGAACATTTACAAACAAAAACAAAAATCCTAATTAGGATTGTGTGCTGTTAATTTTACCCTGCTCACATTTTACCATTAAAAAAAAAAATCATAAACAATTTATTTTTCCAGAACCACGAAAGAGAGTGAAGCAAAAATTTTAACCAGGGCAGTTTTAAGGAAAATATAGAAGGAGATATCATCATGTGTGCAGTCAGGTACTGCTTGCCGGCAGTGGCAAAAACTCATCTGGATGGTAGATCTTTAGGTGATTCTGCAGCAGACAGTAAAAAACAACCACAGTAGATTTGTTTTATATAATCCTTATAGAAATCGGTTGTCTAATGAACACATGGCCGACCTTTTGACCATTCTGCTGCTCAACGTTGAGTTTCTCCAGTGTAGGAGAGCAAAAAAAACCCCTGTATTTAATCACTTTTGAATGATTATCAACATAAACATTATATGTAAAGTGTTGATGTCAAAATCTTCAAACTTTGTTTCTCTTTCTGACCATTTTCAGCCAAAGGTTCTCACTGGCATTCATGATAAATATAGTTAACTAATATTAACTACATACCACTTGTCTAATGTATATGCCAATCACAGTTTTATAGATTGTACTTCACATTTATGAACTCAAACATCCTCGGGGCTTCCAGGCAGTGTCTGTTAACATCAGAGAGGTCAAAACACCCTCTCAAATCATTCCAGATTCACATGCCGATTGGCTCATCCGTCATTTTTTTGTGGAGAAGATGACTGCTCTTTTGACATTTTTTGAGTGATAACTTATACTAGCATATTCAAATGTTAAATTGCTCCTAATTCCAGTAAATGGTACTGAGTACCATTAGAGCGGGTTGTCCACTAATCGTAGGGTTGGTGGTTCGATTCCCGGCCCACATGACTCCACATGCTGAAGTGTCCTTGGGCAAGACACTGAACCTCAAGTTGCTCCCGATGACAAGTTAGCGCCTTGCATGCAGCTCTGCTACCATTGGTGTCTGAGTGTGTGTGTGAATGGGTGAATGAGACCCAGTGTAAAGCGCTTTGGAACCCCTAAGGTTAAAAAAGTGCTATATAAGTGCAGACCATGAGTATCTTTGCAGTGTAACATCATTTAAGGATGATTACATTTTTATATCACACAAGCCTACTCATGATACAACAGGGCATTTGAGAGAAGCATTAGCTCTAGCAGGGCTATTCAGGAAGAGTCTTTGCAATGGGTGAGAAAAGGCTACGTGATGCAGAGGGCATGACTCCCAAAGGCCCCCTGTGCAAACACTTCCTACAAACAATCTGAATGTGCTCAGAGGTATGAAGAGATACTCTCCTGACTTCTCTACTCCAAAGGTTGTTGGTGCTTGAGAACACAACACTAAGAAGAATCCCAAGGCTGGACAGGTGGCACAATGCCAACCATGAGCAGAGAAAAAACAGAGCATGTGTATTCCATCTCAGCCAAGAGGTGGAGTCTGCGACAGTGGTCGAGTTCTCTCTAATCAAACAGTGGAGGCCTTGAACCCCCTCCCCCCCATTAGATACTAGGTACAGTCATACTACAAACATAGGATGTGCATCACTCTTGAATGAATCCCAACTGAGACGTTCAACTTCAGTAAGCCCACATGTAAGAAAAATAAGCAGGGAGAGTTTCTCCATTACACTTCTCTCAAATACTTCCCTGAGGCCAAAAGTAAGTTACAAAAACATTTTTGGGATAGATTTTCCTGTGCTACTGGATAGCACTAACTGTGAATGAGAAAGCAGACAGTAGGAGGCTGTTGAAAAGGGCCATGAGTCATATCCTAGGTTTCCTTTGTCTGCATTCTGGACGCTAACCTTTGGCTCTGGAATACTGATACACCGGATCCCGCACAGAGCAAGCAGGCCGGAAGCCCATGAAGCAGGCAGATAAAGCCTGACCTGGAAAAAGCCACTGGCAGGGTGTTGTCTTATTTCTGTCTTACTAGCAATGCACATGTTTCCCTTCTACAAGTCTGTCATCACAGGCACATATCAGTCATACATGTGGTGCCCTTTTCATGTTAAGTACACCACAAACTGAGAAATGTGCTGTGAGATTGAAGTGAAAATCTATACTTCTCGGTAAACAACTGTTGAAAGGAATTTATCCAAATCAAAAGTGGTTAGGTGCAAAGAGACTTAGTTCCTGAGAAGGTCTGATGACTTTCAGCCACTAAAGCATGAACCAGACAGTCACACACTTCTGGTTTGTCTGGTTTCACCAAAACTTTACCACATTACACAGCTGAATCACTGTCCAAGCCTGTTAGTGCTAGGCCACATGATGCGTCCATTCGTCAACAGAAATATATTTTTCTAATATCAGGCCTGCATGCCCACTGAGCACTTGTATACAAAGGCAGTGGAAAACGTGTTTGAGGTGCAGACCACCAGTGTTTTGTAAGAAGGAACAGCCTCGCATCACTAAAAGCCAAAACCACAACTTCTGCCTGGGGAGCACATTACCATACTCAGCTCTTTGTTTTAGTTATATGTTCAGATGTGACGTTAAAAGATATTCGGCAGATATTGTGCATGGTGTTTATTTAAAAAAAAAAACTGCAAATGAATTCTGTCTGTAGTTGCCATATACAGTGTCAGTATATTTAACTTATGTCAAAGTATATCTCTGGTGTTACAGTGAGGCACTTTTGCATTTCAATAGTCCTAAAAAAAGGATATGAAAAGAGGCACTGTCAATAAATGTTTGAAATGACTGCAACAACCTTTTATTTATTGGAAAGGTGTACGAAACCCAGGCTTATGTGGCATCAACAATGATGTTGGCATCAATGCTGTTAAGGGTATTAAAGGTGGTGGTTACGATCTCTAGGCTACTTATAAGACCTGGTTGATACAGAGGATTTGTTTACAAGGACAGATTTTTACCTGTTCAAAAGAAGAACATGGCAATCAAACATTCCTAGATCAGCAATGGGTAAAAGTTTGTGTGTTAATGTTTTTTTACTTACATTTTTTTTTAATTAAAATCTTTCTTATATTTCAGGAGATGACACAGACAATGACCTCACCTGCACTCATTAATCATTCTATGCAAAAGAGTGTACACTATTTAAATATATTAACAGTGCTATCTGTAAAGGCAGATACAGCAGTCTAAAATGAACAAAAATACCCATTCTTACACAGAAAGGGGAACAAAGGGGGAGGTCCTTCCAGAAAAAAAGTGAAGGCATACTCTGACCTATTGGTGAAAATAAAGATGGCTACAGAGATCAGATTTAGGGGCTCATATAACAACCATCCAAAAGCATTAACCTTATTTCTGGCATTCTAACCAACCATTTTCACACCTCCCACCAAGACCCGTTCGTGTATTGGCCATAAACACAGAATACCATTTGATTTTGATTTACTAGTGGAAAAACACTCAAATTGGATCCTGATGAAGCATTCTCCTCTTGACCCACCCATATTTATCTTAATAGGCAATCTGGCTTTTCTCAGCCTTACGGAAAACACAGGATACAGCTGTCCCTCAAAGAGACCAAGCCCGTCCTCTCCCGCTACAGAGAAAGCAAGATAACACCCTGATGTGCAGCTACACTGAGAATCAACACACCCTAAGGCTATAGAGAGGGCATGACACCTTAAAATGTGTTATTGCACATTAATATGAAACCAGACACTTTCTAGATTCTAGAAAAACAACTTAAAGATGGCCTCATGTTAAAACACATCAAAAACATTGTAACCTTCAGAATTCACATCAACAACATTTAAAAAATATATATAATATTTACCATGGCAAATATTTTTAAGCTGTTTCCATTTTAAAGAGGTGAGCAATTCTCTTAAAATCAGAGCCAGTAAAACACTAAAACCTATACAAGCATGATCTGAAGTGTTAAGAGTGCTTTTTTTAAAGGCTGGAACAGCTCTTTACATTATGTTGTGCAATGTCAGACATAGGCAGTCACTCCAGGTTTGGGCAGTAATTAAAGGCCTGACTACATGTCCATGTCTACATACACAGATTCTTCCCTTTTTTTAAGTTACACATGTCTGTTTCAAAATAGAGTCCTATCATGGCACAGCACATGAGCAGGAAAAGAATTTGCGTACAACTGATAATTCTGTCTTCAGTTTAATTGCAGTGCTTGAAATGAAAGGGCTGAGTACAAATACTAAAATCTGGAATCTTTTAAAACAGTTTTCTTTTTATTTGCTATAAAATAAGCATTGGTTTAACCTGGTCTTTAATTTATGCACAAATGAGAAAAACGCATACTGTGCCATTGTCTCTGTAATTATTTGCCTTAAGTAAATGTAATTCTGGCCAGCTTTGTCAAAAGCCTAATACAATTTGCCGAGCAAATACCTCAAAGGCAAAGATTTATCCTTCCAGCCAATTCTCCTTACTACTTACTATTTGAGTATTTGAGTGTTTAGTCTTAGTAACAACCAGGAAATGAGATGCAAGAGATGTACAGATGGGTCAATAATTTAAAACAGTGGCTCTGTTATGCTGGGTAGAACATTTAGCCGGCATGGTTTGCGTCCTCTTGTCCGCTTAGAGGGATGCATCACTGCAAATGAAAACAAAGTTATTCTGACTGATCATCTTTATCCTATAATAAAACGTTTCTATCCTAATGGAGTGTTCTCTTCCAGGATGATAATGTCTTTTTCCACAGGACATGATAGCTCTCTGAACTGTTTGATGAGTGTGAAAATGATGTCAATCCTATTCTATGCCCTTCACAGTCAAGGGATCTCAACCCAACTGAACATTTATGGGAGATTTTGGACTGATATAGTAGACACTCTCCATCCCATCATCAACAAACCATTTGAGGAAATATCTTTTGGAAGATTGGTATTCATCCCTCCAGTAGAGTTCCAGAGATCTCTAAACCAAGGCACAAACTGGTGGCTCAGGGTGGCCCAGCACCTAACTAAGACACTTCATTTTGTTTTTCTTTATTTTGCCACTTGTCTGTAATTTGTTCATCCTTACTGAATAATTGGTCTTTGAAATACTGGTATTACTATCACTCCAGATCACTGTGGGGGTTGAAAAGAACCAGAGCATTCATGAGCACCAGCAAGTGGAAATTTTGGTCAAAATAAAGCAGGTCAATCTTTAACCATGACACATCAAGGGTTTACCAAAGCGCTGTTAATATATTACAAGGCATAACACAAGTGCTACACATAGCAATTTAATTGCAATAGAACATTTTGCAGATTGAACGTATTCTTATTTAATTCCATTCATTTTCATGTAGTGTTTTATCAAATCAGGAAAATGTCCTACTGAACAAGTAGATTTGTTCATTCAGTTCTGGGTAATAAAGCTTTAGAAACATTGATTTTTTTTTGAGGGCCAGGTAATGGATTTGATACTAAATATCTTAGTAATGATTAACATTTACTTAGGTTGGAAAAACTCTCTTAACAGATTCTGACATAATGTCTAATCAATTCATTATGTATTTTCAAACATTCATATAATGTTTACGCTAATGATATTAGTTCCATAGCTGCAGAGCTACAAGTATTTATGTACTACAGCATCATGGCAAGACTTTAACCATGTCATCTCCAAGTAACCATGTCACATGGCTTGCTAATGTGTTTAATGAAAATGTTGCAATATGTCACCCCACACAATATTTTGCAGTCCTAACTGGCAACACGGTCATGTAGACATAATGCTACTTCACAGTACACTTCACTGAAGGCTTGGTAAAGACATGCTCTCCAGTATTCCAGTGACAGACAGACGTGAAATAAATCACAGCATTCTCTTCCTCTGTATTAACAATGAGTCAATCTCACATGCTTCGCATGGCATACCCTATATAACCTGAAGCTGCTGCCTTGTCAGTGCTGAAGTAACCAAAAGAAGAAAAACATCCATAAACATCATCCTCTTGCACATCCTATTCAAACATCGCAGGGCTTCCAGTGGGAACAATTAGTGGAAGCTGTAGAGTCCAAAGCCGTCGCTGAAACAGAGGACTGAAGGAGGCGTTTGGGATGCAGGGTGCTGGGGGTGCGTATAAATAACAGTGAAGCACTATTGTGCAACACAATATGTCATTGTTCAGATCTCGCCAAAGCAGTGCTGCTGAGATGACAGAACACACTTGTGAGTGGTAATATGCTAGTCTTTTGCTCAGCTATGTCACTTTGCTCATTATACTGAAATGAACATACTCTGCTTTCACTCTTACAGAAGATTCAGCCAAAAAATATCCTGTCAGCATTCTGCTAAAAAGGAAGAAAAATGGGTGTAAAAAAGTTCTTCCAAAAAAAAAAAATCTGATGTTCACACAAGGTCATACACCAAAAAGTTTCTACAAGGACTCAAATTATCAGACATTTTCTGTCGTATATTAATTCTTTTTAATGATTAAATAAAAGAAAATTAGCAGAGGGACATAAATAGACATACACTGTTGGACGTAACCTAATTAAGATAAAAATTCCAGGCGTCTCCAAAATCATTAACAAAATCTTCAGTTAAACATTTTGACACTTTAGATTCAAAAAGTGGTATCAGTCCTAAAGCCAGGTACAGAATACTGTAAGTCTTACAGGCTGCTACTGATACCTAGATAACATGCTTACTTGCACTCATTTCTCTTACTGGAAATAAGAGCAAGCTTTTTACCTTTCTTTTTAATTATTGAATTCATTGAATATTCACTGCAGTTCTAGTATCTACATTAGTGACTCAAGAATGTCCCAATTAAAACATAATTACAAACCAACGGTAAGATCTCATATGATTATATAATCTTGTTTAAACAGTACAGTGTTGACAGGAAATGAAAGAAAACTGCTCCTAAAAATAGTGGCTTGGGAAGATTTCTTCACAGCACACTTCAAACCACAAGTGTCATGCCCCCAGGGTTTGATGCATATTGAGGGTCAGTGATGGGTTCAAAGCTTCATAAACTTAAAAAAAAAAAATTATAATAATAAAAACTGATTTGCACATTCTTATAGTAACATCCACTACATGTTGATATGTATGGATAACACAAGTACAACACTGCACTTAAAATGGTAAAATGTTATGAAATATTCATGGTTTGATAGCTTTACATTTTAAAAGATGCCATTAAATGCCTTGAAGTAGAATATCATTTCAAACGGATGCCCTTCAGTAGATATTGGATGCCCTTCAGAAGACACAATGTAGATATTACTGCATCATTTTAAACAAATGTTTGATCTATAAGAAGCAGGGTACAAAGGGTACTAAAAATCTAAAAAATAAATAAATAAATAAATAAATAAATAATTTTTTTTACAAATATATATATTTTTAAAAACCTCTTAATTGTGTGAACTTTGTGTAGCTCCTATTGAATGGCTCACGATATGACTATATGACTATATGGATTATTTGAGTATCCAAAAAACTGTCATTTCAGTTTGGGACAACAAAAGTAAAGTAGCAAAGACATATTATAGCATTATAGAGCAACCACACTCACTCAGCTTACAATTTCACCAGGATACAACAGAAAAAAAGTTTCATTAACTATTAAAAATCAGCCACCCTTCATTTCTTTGAAACAATCACTTCAGTAAAATATGTGAAGTAATGATTGCAGTAGTTCATATTCCACTGACATTAAAGTAAAGTGGTGAAGATGATGTTTCCTTTCTCCCTAGTCTTAAACCTCCTTCCAGTCACTAAGAATAGAAAACACCTGTCAAAGTACAATATAATTAGCCCACGGTTTCCTAAAAGGAATAAAATTAAACTCAATTAAAATGAGTTGAAAATGTTTGTTCATCAGTGCAACTTCAGTAACCACTTTGGAGGAAATCCACATAGACACAAAGAGAACGTGCAAAACTCCACATAAACCTGAGCTTTAGGATCAGTCTGGGAGCCTGCAGCTGTAAGGTGGCAATGCTACCCACAATGATTTACATGAGTTTTCTTAATTCATTTCATATTCACCCTCACTTATTCATTAAAAGAAATCATATTATTTTAAAAACAGTCGCAACTTATATAATGTTATATGTTATATTCTCACTTATAAATACAGTTATGGCTTATCTGCTGTTATGTAGTGACCCCGAGGGGCGTGGCCCTGGCCTGGGCTAAACCCCTGATAGCCTGTGGTTTAATGTTTCCCTGCTCGTCTCGACCTGTAGCAAATTTATGTTTAACTTTAGTAGTTATATAAAAAGTATATATATATACTTTTTCAGACATTAAAATATATTAAATACTAATATACATTAATACTAACATACATTATTTGTAATGGTTTATAATCAATTACATTACACATTTAGTCGTTGAGCTAAAATTGTTTGTTTGTATTGTCTAGATTGGTATAATGAAACAATAATAGCATCAGGTGGCCTTATTATGTTATACCATTACACTTGTATTTCATCTCAACTCTACCCAGAACAAGTGACTTTCAACACATTTCTAAGGAACAGGTTCTCAAACAGGAATTTTGTGAAACCACTGACACCTCGGTTCAAGACGCTGTACATAAACACTCTGTTTATGAGCGTGGCAACACATCATGACGTTACCAAACACCAAACCTCCACTGTCAACCCTCGAAAAGATTAAACACCGACTTCTGATAACATCAGTTTGGTTGTTCTAGGGTCCCACAGATTTTTTATTTTTTTTTTAAGTGATATTAAGCTTCCACTGTGTAAATTTAATGCCAAAACTGTGTTTGCTCCAGGCACGCACCCTCTTACAAACTCTTGTTGTGACATGTCGCAAACAAGGCATTCAAGCACAAGTCAAGATGACAAAATGATATTTTTTTTAATCTTCCATTGAGTCCAACAGGTCTGTTCATTCCATGCAGACCCTTATCATGGGGGAAACACTGCAGTGATTCATTGTGAGAGTCTCAGAGATCTCAGCAGGATCTGAAAACATTCCTCGTCCCTCAGTTCCCACTCTGGGCTCTTGAGAGAATTACACAACAAACTGTAGACAACAGTATTTACTCTGCATTTGTAATGAGCTCCATGCTTTTTGTATTTTTGTATTTGCAGTGCAGGCAAACAGCATTTCAAAATGGAGTGGTTTATAAATCATCATCCAGACAGTGTTTATAATGAGCGGTGACTTATAAAGTCTCTTGAAAGTAATGGTGCAAGACTTTTGAGTAAAAAGGGCAACAAAAACTTTTCCCAAATGTTGACATACTGTACATGCTGTAAATTTAAGTCAATTCTTGTATCATTTTACCACCTTTGCTTTTAACCTGTTTCACTGGGTTTCAGGTAGTAAATTACAGCAACTAAATATAAAACATTCCAATCTTTCTCACATGAGCAATTGTCTAAACTATTTCTATACATTTATATCATTCGCATTAAAGATAAAACTGCCAGATAAGATCTAAATGTTACTACCGTGAGAAAAGCTCAGATTTCTGGTTAAGAAAGCAGGACAGGAACAGTAGCTCTTTATCAAAACAGTCGCTTCTTCTAAGCTCCAGTTATCTCACTTTCATTTTAAATACGACTTCCAAAGAGTTGCTTCGTCTTCCTTACCTTATTTTCCTTTGCCCGGTTTACATTTTCAGAGCTGAGCTTGTGTAGAGCGTGACAAAATCCAGTAAGTAAACTCGCTCTGCAGACAGAAATACCGCGTAAAGACGGCTGCTGTTCCTCAAAACTCTATCAGTGAGGGGACAAGTCGCTGTTAGCTCGCGCGCGCCAGTGGGAAATGCGCATGCGCCAGTTGCCATCTCACTATCCGCTACAACTAGCACAGTTAATCTCGTTATAAGATTAAATCGCACTGAATGACCCAAACGTTCAATTTATATGTTTTATCGTATGGAGTTCTCAACACTGATCTAATGGTTTAAAACAAGTATTTGATTTGTTTCTGTCAAGTTTGGTGACTTGAAGGAAAACTCTACCCTGAAACACATTGTATGTGTTCATATTGAACTAAATTGTGATGTGCTTAGAGATTCCTGTGCTACTTTGTTGGAAGGTGCTGTGTTTTTGTTCTTCCTCTGAGAAGTCAGTGGTTTTCTGCCACGCTGATGTCACAAGGTGACAACGTTTAGCCGTGTTCACACTGTACCATTTTGGCCACGATTTGGTCATCTGAGACAAATTTTGAGAATCCTAAAAGATTCCTATAATCCTAGGTCAAAATCTGTAGTCTTTGATTGCTAGTCTGACGAGTTCCCTGACAGCCTATTAATGACTGTTGCGATCAAATTTGTCCTCCGATTAAATTCTGGCAGTGTTAGAAGATTTGAGGCACAGTCCTGTAGTTTGGCTTGTGCTACTCCGTACAAGTCTTCCTGCATGCGTCCGTTTTTCACGTTTTGACTGTCGTACAGTCTGACATTAATGACAACTGAGATCCTACAATGTGACATGGCTTACAGCGGGGGTCATGTTCGTACAATCTGACTAGCAACAGTCGCAAAGGACTATTAACAATCGCACATTGTGCAACCAGGTTTAGCGCACTTACAATTGAAGAAAATTTTTCATCTCAAATGAAGCGATAACAGTAAGGTTTTGCTGTTAGATCCTAAAAACAAAAGAGCAAGAGCTTCTTTTCTCACTCAACATTTTCCAATGACGATCAATGTTATGTTAACATAGATTAGTGGAGATATAAACGTTGGACTCAAAGTTCCAGAATGCAGTGCAGATATACGACACAGTTGCACTGAGTTTAAGCAGCAACTCAACTCAACAGTCTACAAGATGACAAACACAATGGCATTTACAGTGATATTAGTATGAATTCTGAATGTTGGAACCTAATCTGTTTGTGCAGTGTACAGGTGAAGAGGTGAACAAGCTGGACAGACTAAAAAAGCACTACTGCATCAGTCTCTTTAGTTAGAGATAAAGCAAGGGGTATATCCCACTGGCACCATCATTAGCAGTTAGTTGAACGGCATTGTGAATAACAGGAAACCGTTATGCCAAAATGAAAATGAACCAACATGTCAATGAAAGAAGTTTAAACTAATAACTCAATTTCATTACAAAATAAATATTAGAATGCCAAAGAAGATCACATGTTCATTTGAAAAGATTTATAGGCATATCATTCAGAGTGGTTTTTTCCTTTGTCTGTTAGTTTTGGCCTCAAATAAATATTGAAATATTCTGTGAAGCTTTAAAAAATAGCAAAATTAACCAATTTCTTTGGTGAAAACTGAAGGAACACATTTTGAACTGAAATTACACTACAACTGCATTGCATTATCATTATTATCACCATTATACATTGCTAGGATTTACATTCCATCAAATTAGAAATACTGCACTAGCTCAGCCACCTAGAGCTGATGTGAATGTATCCCTATCAAAAACCACTCTGGTCCAATTAACAGTATTTTCATATAAGTTCAATTAATCCACAATGTTATATAGTATTTAGTGTGACAATCTGAAGTTAGTAGATGGTGTACTAATTTGACATTCTAGAACGTGTGCCTGTAGTAGCCAGGCATCATACTATTTTTCCCATCCAATTAAACATTATCAGACATATATACTTATTTATTTCCTCCTGTCAGAAGGCCACCACAGCAAATTTGGTTAGAACAGAAAATTCTGGAGCAAACAAAGAATGATACACAGTCTGTAGAAAGTAGTTATATTCTTTGGTAAGATTGACAGTCACACACAAACACATAGCTTAAATTTGAAATGTACTGTAATTTGAAAATGTACCGTGTACAAATTTGTATGAATTCATCCACGAACTCCAGAAACTCAACTGGATGTCAACAGTGAGAAACATTGCATTACATCACAGTCATAGGAAATACACTTTATTTAAGAAAATATAACTTTTTTAAAATAGGATGTGAAGAAACCCATACATGCTGTAAAATTAACAGGAGTGTGCTGTGAGAAGCCAGAGAGGCCTGATTTGTGCAGTTTCCTTCCCTGCAGAACAATCTGACTGATGCAGGCAGGAACTGCTCCAAATGGGAAGCAGGAAGTGTCGGAGACAATGGAGAGTTTGAGGAGTGGTGGCCAGCTGTAGGATTTTGGATGGAAAAAGAGTGGAGGCAGGCACAGACCTCCCTTTCTTGCCAAATGGAGGAGAAACGAAAAGCAAAATCTCTTTGTGTTAACATTTCACACTCATTTCAAAGTACTAGACAGTCCCAAAAAGATTCCTTGTTATGCTAATCAAATAGTAATTAAAACTGCTTTTTTCAGGAGGTTAAAAGTCCAGATGAGACTGAAAGACTAGCTCAAAACAGTACAACAACTTTTCAAAGGCTCATCCAAACCATGAATATAAATGGTACATGCAAAAAGAATTTTTATATATATATATATATATATATATATATATATATATATATATATATATATATATATATATATATATATATATATATATATATATATCAATGAAATACAATGACAATTGTGTCTAAGCATGCTTGACTCTTGATGTGAGAGAGTCTTACAGAAAAAAATGCATGCTCCAATCTGCTATGAGAATGACATGGAACAAATACATGGATGCATAAAATCATTGCCAAAGTACAAGACAAATATGTCGATTCACAAATGAATAGGGAAAAAGTCATCAGAGAGATAGAAACACACATGAGAAAGGTAGACAGTACTGCTTTTTACAACTCCTGAGATCTTACTGATGCATAGGTAAAGATATTGAAGTGAAAAATCCCTGCAGCCAGCCACAGAGTTCTGAAGAACTCTCACTTCCCACAGGTAGAGTGCCCTGGAAATGAGACTGTAAATGTCCAGATGAAACCTACACTGGAAGTGTGACATTTGATTCACAGTCATCGATTTGAGAAATATCAGAAAAAAAAAAAGACTGGAGATTATGGGGCCTTAAAACACACTACAAAACCAATGCTCACTTACAGAAGAGTTGACTGGAAAAAGTGTTGCAACTGTAGACCAAAGATTAAAATTTTCCCTCCAATTAGGTGCCAAATTGTGTTCATGTATAAATGTATGAGAGCGCTCATTGTGAATAAAATCATCAAACTTGTATTAAAGATATGTGCAATTCTATTAAAATGGGATTGGTAGTGCAAACAATCACAATCATTAATATGTCAAGAACCTTGAAAGGAGCACCATTATGGTCATTAGCAATGCATAGCAAAGCATGCATAAGATGCAGATGAAAACTAACAAGTCATACTCTGCAGAACTACCGGTGTAAATCAATGCACACGGACTTCCTCACACGCTCACACATACATGCACGCTCATGTAAAAGCAGAGTCTGGGGGTTTAGGTTTCCTCATCTTCGCTGTGGTGCTGGATTTTATCCTCGTTTAAGCCACTCTCATCGATATTCTCCAGTGAATCTGCTCTCTGCACAGTGAGCTCAGAAGCACTCATGCATGGCAGCGTGTTCTGCTCCGGGAACATCCACGGCTTCAGGTTAGGGTCATGCTTCCGTTTCCATTCAGGGTACTTCAGGCACGCTTTGTAGATCTTCCTCATGGCCTACAAAAGATGTTTGTTACTCAAGGCATCCTCGCAAAATTTCATAGTCTCAAAGGTCATCAAGGGCTATACAGTAAACAAGTCTACAAGACTAAAAACAACCAAAGTAACTGTGGCTGAATTTTCCAATTACTGCAAGTGCATATACGTTTTTTTGTTGCATGGATCACCTGAATAAAAGGAAGGTGAACAGAAACAAGTGCTTAAAGTAAGGCCATATTTATGCATACCTTTTACATTCTTAGCATCATACTGCAATACATATGCCAATAAGAAATTATTTCCCACGTTGTTTTATCACCTGGTAATAATATGAAAAATGGCTAGAGGGCTTATTAAAATCTCAATATAATTAGAAAAATCGATGATGGGTTTTAAAGAAATATATATATATATATTTTTTTTATCTGTGTGCAGAAAAACAAATAGTGTGTCTAATTGCTCCTAACACTTTTATGACAGCCTTTCTATAAACACAATTCATTAATTTATATAATCTTTCCTATATTAAAATCGCCCTTGTTGCAAGCAGGGGGGAAACTTATGGTACCTTCAATATCAAATGAAAAAAAAAAAAAAAAAAAACATTTCCACATAGTTTTAAATGTATCAATCGTTGATCGTCAAATGTAAACCATGTAGCAATATATGGTAGTCAAAGAGTGTATTGGAAAAGCATAGCGTTTTTTTTTTCCATGAACGTGGTCACACAATATTTGATATGGGTTAGTTTGCCCCTAGTTTAGAAATATCAGAAGAAAAAAAAGACTGGAGATTATGGGGCCTTAAAACACACTACAAAACCAATGCTCACTTACAGAAGAGTTGACTGGAAAAAGTGTTGCAACTGTAGACCAAAGATTAAAATTTTCCCTCCAATTAGGTGCCAAATTGTGTTCTATAATCGTGTATTGGAAAAGCATAGCGTTTTTTTTTTTCATGAACGTGGTCGCACAATATTTGATGTGGGTTAGTTTGCCCCTAGTTTACTGTAGTATACAAGACATGGCATTTTTTGTTCTGTGTGTTTGTGGTGTGTGGTGTGAGTGCGTAGCTTAAATATTTTGCTAATTTCAATTTTCAAATGGCAAAATAACCCCCATTTGCAGTTTTAGTCCGAACTGGATTGCATAATACAGGCTTTAGATAAAATCAGTAAAAACAATGACAATAGTGAACAATTACAGTGATGTGGTTGTGGCTTGTGACCACCAGATGCCAGCAAAAGACTATAGGAGACCCATTTTTGAAAACCTACTGCTTATTCATTCCTGCAGATTTACAGATCTTACAAAATATAGAAATGTTTTCTATAAGTACCAGTTTGTTTAACACCCCATTCAAATTTTATTAGTTATTCTATAATCCTCTCTCAGTATACCATCACAGAATAATTTCCATCAAAAATACAATAGCCTTACCTTCGGCCCCACAAATTGAGAGACTCTGTTCACTACCCATTTAGGTAAGGAACCTGGAAGTGTAAACAAAAAACTCTATGTAGATATATACTGAGACATTTCAGGTAATTCAACAATTCAAATTCTTCTGTCTAATTAGCCTAACATATACTAGCATATACAATCCCCTCCAAAAGCATTGGACTGTATGTGAAGAAAGGATTTGTTGTTAAAGAGGATAAACCAACAGAGAGTTGTCAATGGGAGAAAAGCAAGCCATTTTGAAGCTGAGGGAGGGAAAAATCTATTATAGCCATTGCACAAGCATTGTACATAGTTAATACATCAATTTGGAATGTACTGAAAAAGAATGAAACCACTGGTGTACTAACAAACAGATATCGAACAGGTCAGCCAAGGAAAACAGCAGCAGTTGATGACAAAAACATTGTGAAAGCTGTGAAGAAAACCCCCAAAACAAGAGTCAGTGTCATCAACAGCCTTCACAGGGCAGGGGTGGAGGTATCATAATTTATCATAAGGTATCATATTTTTTGAAGAAGACTTTAGAGCAGAAATATAGACCACAGGATCCAAACCACTCATCAGCAGAAAGAATCAGAAGGACAGATTGAACTTCATAAAGGAATAGAGATATGCCAAAAAGTTCCGGAATCAAGATCAACCTTTCCCCAAAGTGATGGGAATGCCAAAGTGTGAAGAAAGAAAGGATCTGCTCATGATCCAAAACATACAAGCTCATCTGTGAAACATGTGGACATGGTGTGATGGCTTGGGTTTGCATGGCTGCTTCTGGAACAGGCTCACTAATCTTTATTGATGATGTAACTCATGATGGTAGCACCAGAATGAATTCAGAAGTCTACAGAAACGTTTGGTCTGCCAATTTACAGAGACATGCATCCAATCTGATTGGGAGGAACTTCAAGCAGTAAGACAATGATCCAAAATGCACTGCCAACACAACAAAGGACTTCAACAGAGACAGAAGTGGAAGGTTTTAGACTGGCCAGGCAATCACCAGAGCTTAATCCAGTTGAGCATACATTACACCTCCTGGAGAGGTGAATGAAGGGCGAACCCCTCGGGAACTGAGAGAAGCTGCAGTATAAGCCTTGAAAAGCATCACAAAATAAGAATATAAATGTTTGGTGATGTCAGTGGGTCACCAGCTTGATGGAGTTATTGCAAGCAAGGGGGGCAGTGGTGGCTTGGTGGTTAAGGCTCTGGGTTACTGATCGGAAGGTCGGGGGTTCAAGCCCCAGCACTGTCAAGCTGCCACTGTTGGGCCTCTGAGCAAGGCCCTTAACCCTCTCTACTCCAGGGGTGCTGTATCATGGCTGACCTTGAGCTCTGACCCCAGCTTCCTGACATACTGGGGTATGCGAAGAAAAGAATTTCACTATGTATATGTGATAAATAAAGACTTTATCATTATATGCAGCCAAATATTAAGTGTTATTTACTTTAAGAATATCTGTCCCAATACTTTTGCTCACCCAAAAATTCGGTGTTCTGCCACCAAAAGATGTCTAGATCTAGATGTCAAAATCAGGAAATGATAGCTGAAACTATGATCTATTGTCTCAAATTCATCTTTTGATCTCAAACCCAAATGTCTTCAGTGAATAGCCTTGCTGTTCCAATGATGTTGGAGGGGACTGTGTATGCCTTGGTCCAAGAAACAACACTATTTACACAATCTCTTCTTTGTGTATTATGTAAACTGTAAAAGGCCTAAAAGTCCTACAGCACAAGGCCAGAGTAATGTAATATAATGTGTTTGTAGTGTACACAAAGGTTTGTGTGGAACCTTAATTAGTAAAGGTTAAGGTAAAGGTAAATAGTAAACAGTTAAACATATCCTACTTCAACATTAACATTTATAAACACTGCTACCCAGTTATGGTGTTTCATGTATTAAACATTTCATGTATGACAGAACTTCCCTGTATTGTTATAGGAAATGAAAGGCTTCACATTTTCAGTTACAAATTATACAGGTAGAAGCACATGAAAAACACTCACCTTTTGGATCCACTTGTGTTAAGTAGTAAAGAGTACAGCAGTTTGCTCCATTGGACTGGATCAAGTATCCAGTGAGTAAAGACACAGCTCTGACATAGTCTTTCTTTGGTGGGTATTGCTGAAATTAGAAAAAAAAATGAAAGAGACAAAATACCTTCTTTTCCTTTTTAGAACTGTCTATTCAAAATCAAAAATAAGACTTCAAGATAACTGAATATTGCTGGACAACATCAAAATAACAGTGGCACTAACTGAGATTATTTGCAGTACATGTTTAATTTAACCTGCTTGCATAATTCAGTAGTGTGACAATTTTGTCCAAGGACAAAAACCTCAAAGAAAAAATGTTCCCAGGACACAAGACAGGTAATTATTCATTAACACACAGGGATCGGATCACCCGACTATTTACTCGATAGCTCAGACTTTTCCCACTGACCGGAGCATCTTCTGTTTCAGTCTGCTCTAGGCCTAGACAGCTGTTCTACATGCCAGCTTACACAATACACAGTACTTTATCTCTGGCTCTGCCAAAACCACTTATAAAGCAAGAAAATCTGCACGGCTCCCAGACTAGACTGGAGGACATGCAGACATACCGGGTGTTTCACGGAGTAGTTGATTATCAAGTAGTCATTGCCGAGAGGAAGCCATGAACGCATGGTGACAAAATCCCTGTTCTTCAGTGGACTCGGGCATTTCCCTTCAAACAGAAAATACATGATTTAATGTTATATTGAATTCGAGTAAGATGACGTGTGCCTCCAGAATGACCCTTTAAAACAAATTAGATAGACATATGTATTATAGATTACACTAAAACCAACATTATATCTTGATTATATCTGATGTATACAACATTTTTTTTAAAAAACACTGTCTATAGCTAATTATGCCAGTATATCTCATGCTGTGTGGTACACTTTCATGATTCATAATTCAGATTACTCATTATTCACATATTTATTATGTATTATTTTTCACAAAGCTTTACTGAAATGATGTAGAGCTAGGCAATTCTAACTCTAGCACAATTTTATATTTATCTGCCTTTGGAAGGTGTACGAACAAAGCACAAATGAGTTCTAGCGAGCACTCCCAAGAAGACCTCAGCCATTAAACTGTCTGTTAGTACATTTACAACTGAATTACACAATTATGTGTTACTGCAAACCCTGCAGCGTGTTCCAAGTGCATAATGTGTATTCCTTTCCTTTCCTTCAAGGCCAGGATGATATGTTAAACTAAGTTATGAATGTTTTAGTGATCCACTGAGCAGGCAAATACAGAAGAGGAGTACACAGAGGAGCAAAAAGGAAAGCAAATACCGTGGTGACTCACAGGAGTAATAGCCGACATCTGCATTGACTGTCAATCTTGCAATATCAAATGTGTCGATCATGTTGGTGTCCCATTTCTTCCGGTAGCTTGTGTCATGCAAGACATCATACAGTGTTTCTGCACTGACATCCTTGCACACAATACTCATCTAGAAAGAGAAGAAAAAAAAGAGTAAAAAAAAAAAAAGTTTGCTTTCAGAGATTTTCACAAAGAACTTTCTATTTTTGCTGTTTGTTTTTTGTTTTTTTGTCCAAGTGTTGAATATGAGCCATACATCTGTAGTGGTTAACAAATCATTCCAACAAATTGCAGCTTCAAATGACCTGTGTTACAGCATGAACTAGTTATGTCAAGGTATAAGACCTTGAATATGCTAACATATAGCTGTTTTGAGAGTATTCATGTCTCATGTCTAATTTGTGCCAGGTGAAACTCACCTCTATTATTCCTTAACTCAGTTTCTGAAGGTCTGTCAGTCATGTAAGACTTTGAGAGCATTGAGTGCAATGTGATCAGATATTTTATGGGCCTGGAAGGCAAGTAATCATGTAACCCAATCGACTCTACCCCTAACATCAGGTAAATAATTCATTCAACACCCCCTCTCGAACCCTAATGTGAGCAGGCCCTCCACATTTCCATTGGCTTCCACAACAAGCTCTATTTGCTCTCTATGAATGAAATGTCGTCAAAGCCTTCAGCACTTCAATTATTCATAGCGAAGAGCACTTCAGTGCTCCGGAAAGTCGAATCAATTATTAAGAGGGATCTATCATCTTTTAATTTTTCCTTCTCTTTTTAGCTGTACGGTCACTCCAGTCGAGAACCGCCACATTTCCTGTCACTCTCCCAGCGCAGACTCCCAACAACAGAGAGGTCAGCAGCCATGCAAGTCCAAAAAAGTCTGACTCAGTTAAACCAGCAGGAGGGAATCAGGTTTCCTCATTTGAGCCTGCCGTTACCACGGTTTTCCACTCTTAATTTTTCAGCATGTCTCATGGCCTGGCTCTGCGAGATGAGCCTTTCATCTGTGATAATGTGGCACAAGCTAAATCAGTCAAGCCTGACCTGTTTGCATATGTACGCACTGAACTTTGTTCTGCCATTTTTAATGGACCATGAGCATACTTGTGTTTGTTTGTCTATGATTCTTTCAGTAAGGAAACCATTTTGGATCACTGCTGAGGAAATATAAAGTCCCAAAGCAGAACGAGAGGACATACAAAAAGGCTAATGATAGTGTGTCTGACAATCCCATTATCTCACTTGACAATCTGATTAACTTTCCATCTTATCATTCTGACACAGGATACAGTTCTTATCCTGGAGTGCCAAAAACAGCCTTTTTATGCTTACATCAGATGAATTGTAAGGTCTTTCCACACACAAAAAAAGATTGTGATCTTTGTTTTATGATACAATTAGGGTATGCAAATAATTTCAGTTCTTTTAAAATATCATATTAAATTGTTTTTAACATTGTAGGGGAAAATAAACATGCTCTCATTACATGTAGATTTAAGCCATTATCACTTATATTGTTGATATCTCTTTGTATCTCAAGCAAAGCACTTATTCAGTTCGGTGCTTACCTACAAAGGTATTCTTATGAAGTTTCTTGTATAGGAACACCGGTCAATGTCTTGCCACTAATCATAGTGAATCAGAACTCAAACATTTACTGTTTTATCCATAGTTTCGAAGATGTGATGCCTAATTGGTCCCTTCAGGAATCAGCTCCTGCATGTCTTAATACATGCAACTAAACAGCCAAGTACTCATTTAAAGAGTTAAGTGTTGAAATCATTGCGTCCCTATTTGATTAGAAGCTAGTATGGAAACAAGAGGCTTAGGTTAATTACAGCCTGGGAACTATGGTTGTTCCTTTTTCTCAGTAGATGTCACGATGCTTATTTAGAAAGAATGGGGGACATTACCTGTGAATAGGCATGATTAAACATATTCTGTATTGCACTGAACTACGGTGGTACGTGATGATGTGTGAAGCTTGCTAAAATGAACAGTTTTCTGTTATCTGAATACAAGCAGAAAGGGTTAGGGTTAGGACTTGTAAGATAATGAGGTGACTACTAGTAAGTACATGCTTACAAAGCCCAAACCAGTCATTTGCTTTATAGTTAAATTCACCTTATTTCACAATTTTTTTAAAAAAAGTGATTTGATTTACATGAGGTTCGTCTAACATAAGAACCACAATAACAGCTTGTACCAGAGTAAGGTTTTAGTTTATTGACCTTCCATATGTCCATCACCCTTCCTACTGAAAACAAAAATGCTAAGCAATAAAGGTTATATAGTATATTATAAAAAGCTATATTTTAAAAAAAATTACACTGTAGCCTATTTCTGCTCTTGCTAATCTACCTCATCTGTAATAATGCTAAATATTAACTACATAAATCCTCTAACTAACGTGTTAAAACAGTGAGCATGCTATATGTGGAGCACTGTTTTGCTCAGTATACTGTATAGTATATTGCGTATCTGTTATAAAGGCTGGTGACTCCGCAATGCAGCGCATGTAGGTTACCCAGAAGCCCCTGCGCAGCACTTGCCTTAAGTTTTTGCACTGTTTTGGTCTCCTCGTCTCGGCACCACACCGACACCCCAGCCTTGTTGTAGCGCTGTATCCAGCCCTCCTCGCTTTCGCACTGCTCCTTGAAAGACGCGAAATCTGCGTCGTCCGGAATCTGCACCGGCATCCTGCCTTAAACACTACCGCTTCTCCGGCCAAACGACAGAATAAACCGGAAACAGCACTTTCATAAAGGCCCCGTCTGTTAGCACGCCTGCCGTGGGTAGGCTAATAAATGAAGCCCCTGGTTAACTCCTTGCTGCTTCCGCCCGAGTCGAGAGGTATCAAAATGACTCGTTTCAAGCTGCTTCATTTAACGCTGAGCGGAAGCCCCAGCAGGTGTGTTAACACGGAGCAGGTGCACTCCAGCATCCGCGCGCTTCTCAATACAAGCGGGCGGCGTTTTAAAGGGGCGGCATCGCGTTACCCTTGAGCCCACTCTTTTCACGTGGGACAGCCTTTATGGACTCATTTATTCAGACCTAGTATCATGTGTCACGACTGTCAATTCAAAGCCATTTCTCTTGCGTGAATGTTTTTGTTTCGCTTCAGCGCGGATCTGTCCGTTTAAAAGACTCTATGTGTGCTCAATGTGCCAGATATGTACAAGGTGTGACGTACAGGTGGTCAATCAAAATGGTTCAAATTATTCGTTGCAAATCAAGTTTATTGTCGAAATTTACAGACTTTCAGCTGTTTGCAATGAACAAGTCGAACAAAAGCAATTGAAATAGCTCAACACAACGAATGCTTCAAGTGGTTTCCCCAAATTCAACGGAACAAGCATTCGTTGCGCGATGGGGTTGCAATGGGAATAAGTTTGATTGCAACTGTAATTTCTGCCCACAATGCCTCTTTAAATACTGGATTTGTACCTTTTCACTACAGTAGTGTCATGCGTAAACATAGGAAAAACAAAATGAGGGTTTTTTTTTTTGTTTTGTATTGTTTTGGGGGTTTTTTCGGCAGGGCTATAAAGTGACAAAGTCGGACACCAGGTTTTGAATTTCGCGTTACCAAGGAAATGCATGTTCTTGCCTGGATCAAAATTAGGGGCTTGGGTTCATATTTTACAAAATAAGTATGTAAAGACAAATTGTATATATTCAGATTACTGTCTGTGTAGAGATTGGCATGTTCACCCTCTGTCCATGTGGGTTTCCTCTGAGCTCTCTCGTTTCTTCCCTCCTTGCAAAAAGTATACCGACCAAGTATTGAGTGCATAAATTAATATACTTTTAAAGAAGATTGACATTTCTGTATTATAAATTCTTTATTAATATTTTTTGAGATACTGGATTTTTGATTTCCATGAGCTGTAAGCCTTAATCATCAAGATTAAAACAAAAAAGGCTTGAAATATTAAACTTTATGTATAATGAATCTAGAATATATGAAAGTTCCACTTTGTGAATTAAAAATTATGGGAACAAATGAACTTTTCCACGATATTCTAATTTTTTGAGATGCACCTATATATGAGCTTGTTAGACATCCCATTCTAAAATCATAGACATTAATGTGAAGTTGCCCCCGCACCACCCCTTTTTGCTCAGAATTGACATTCCAATTCACCCCAAAGGTGGTCACTGTGGTTGAGGTCAGAGCTCTGTGCAGGCCACTGTAGTTCTTCCAGACTAAACTCGTCAAACCATGTCTTTATGGAGCTCAATTTGTGCACAGTCATGCTGGAATAGGAAAGGGCCTTCCCCAAACCATTGCCACAGAGTTATATGCATCCAATTGTCTAAAATGTCTTTGTATGCTGTAGCATTAACATCACCCTTCAATGGAACGAAGGGGCCCAACCTCAAACCCTGAAAAACAGCCCCAGACCATTATCCCTCCTCCACTAAACTTTACTGTTACATTCTGATAGGTAATGTATTCTGGCATTTGCCAAACCAAAATTTCTCCATCAGGCTGCCAAATAGTGAAGTGTGATACATCACTCCAGAGAACACATTTCGTCTGCCCCGAATATGTCCGGTGGTGGTGTGCTTTACACCACTCCAGCCAACGCTTGGTATTCTGCATAGTGATCTTAGGTTTGTGTGCAGCTGCACGGCTATAGAAACCCATCTAATAAAGCTCCTGACACAGTTCATGTGCTAATGTTTCTTCCAGAGGCAGGTTGGATCTACTGTATATTGTGAGTGATGCAACAGAGGATAAGCGATTTTTGAGCTCTACGCACTTCAGCACTCAACGGCCCCACTCTATGAGTTTGCATAGTGTATGACTTCATGACTGAGCTGTTATTGCTCCTAGATGCTTCCATTTCACAATAACAGCACTTACTTACTAGCAGAGTAGACATTTCACGAACTGACATATGTGGCATCATATGACAGTACCGCATTTAAAGTCACTGAAGTCACTGCCAATGTTTGTCTCTGGCTATGCGCTTGATTTTATGCATCTGTTAGCAATATGTGTGGCTGAAACACTTGATAATTAGGAGGGATGTCAACATAGTTTTGACCATATAGTGTACACTGGCGAAACTAAATTGCCTCTAGGTGTGAATGTGTCTGCTTATGTAGTGGACTGGTGTCCATCCAGAGTGTATTTCTGCCTCGTGCCCAGTGCCGCGCCATAATTCTGGCCAGGATTGTGGCTACTGAACATGAATGAATGAATACATGAAGAGGAATCCAGGACAAAACTGCACTGTTCTTTAGTATGAATAGTGGATTTAGTATTACAAATTTAATTACACAAGTACAAAGTTTATAGAGAAAAAGGGCATTTCAGACAAAAGTCCATCAGCTGTGCAAGCAAAGCACTTCTGAGGCTGTAGCAAATGACATCCTTTCACAGTTTTTTTGGTAAGGTAGCGGTTGTAGATTCCTGTTACAGTGACAAAAAATAAAATACTGCACAATTGTCCTAATGTAGTCTGTTACAAATGTTCTTAATCTTCAAATCGTCAGTTTCATGCTACATGTTGTGTATTTTTGTGACTGCCACTCACAATCATATCTAAAAGTCTCTTACACTGACAGGGCGACCTCAACGTTGATTATTTTCCAATAATAACACATCCCGGAAGGAATTTAATGCTGTAAATTATTCGGTTTAATGTTGTGGAACATACACGGAACAAGTTAGATCCTATTATCATTTATGTTGATATAGCTCACCAGCCTCCCCCCCCCACCCCCACCCCCTCTCTCTCTGCAGCTTGTTACAGAGAATCCACAAAGTCATCTGTCCTGAAGCCTTTGTCATGTCACAAAACTTACAGCTTTATCTCTGGTGGCACTGACACTGGAGATTCCTGTCAAAAACACTGAGTAAATGTCTTTACACAGAAGGCTTCACCATATCGGTGATTACACACATCTATGTATAATGTGCCATGTACTGTAAGCCCATGTGCAAGTTATTACTCTAGAAATATACAGTGAGGGGAAATAAGTGATTTTGTTATTTATTGTTATTTAATATTCTTTCAGTGCATATATCCACTTCAAATTTAAACACATAATGTCAGAAACCACAAATTAACAACATTAGTACTTTGTTGGAAAGTTATTTTTGCAAGTTACAGCTTCGAAGCATCTACTGTAAGATGTAATTAGCTGAAATATTGCCAAAGTGTTCTGGTAATATTTTTTTCATCTTTTGTTCCAAAAGAGTTCTGAATTGTCTAAATGCAAATTTCCGATGTGTATCTCTGTGCTTCTTATTCAGAGAAGAGTTTAAGGTTGGGTGTAGGAATGGAGATGACTGTGCTGCAGTTCACTGCTTATTGTACTCCATGTAATTGTAGTTCCTGCTGCTTTCAGGTCATCTTGCAACTCTTTTTAAGTGACTGCTCACTTTTCTCCAACCTACCTTATCATTAGTCAGGGAACTCGTTGTGAAATTTTGCATGGCACACCTGTCCGAGGATAATTAGTTGTGGTTCCATGAACTTTCCACCTGCATATTAACAAATGAACAGTAGCGACAGAGATGTTTAGACAGAGGGTTTTGTTCTTTGCTATGGCTTTGTAGCCTTTTCCACTCGAGAGTTGTTTAATAATGTTGAGAACTTTATATAACTTTATATAAGTTAAAGTCTCACATTTTTACTTTGGCATTTAACTCATAATAAATTTCCAAAATTGTCAAATTAATCTATTTTTTCTATTTATTTGCTTATTTATTTATTTATTTATTTGTTATACTTTGAACTATACCTGGCTTTGTACAGCACAGTGATCAACTTTTGTTGTGTTTTTTGTGCTTTATAAATAAATAAATTAAATTTTTAAAAAATCAAACTTTAGGACACTCCTTCACCTTTACCATGATTGCTAAATCTTATGTGAAAGCTTCCTAACCAATAGCAATGCTTGCAGCATTTATATCTAGAACTTGATTTACTTTTATGTAATCTTTACAAATACGTATATATTTTAATATATCGTCCAAATAAGTTTCCCCAATTAATTGAATATTTTTAAACATATTTTTGTTTATGTTTATGAATACATACTTTTTTCTTTTTTGTTCATATTTCTACACAGTCAAAATACATTGTGTGTAAATTCTGAATTGGATATATGCACTGGAAGTATATTAAATTACAAAAACAAAAGTTTATAATATTTCCTCTTACTGTAACATATTAGAATGTGCACATTAATATAACCCTTGCGGCCAGAACTACAACCAAAGTCATGCTGTTATTTAAAATTAATCACAATCAAGAATTCAATAGCGCTGTAGCATAGAAATTATTCACCAGCTTGGAAGACAGAAAGAGGTTATGTCAGCTAGAAATAGGGACTGGATTCTCCAAAGATTTTAATTATAGGACATTACTAATAGACTGTGTTAAATAGATTTAACAGATACTAGCATAGATTACCTCTGCAGCTGTGATACTCATATGTCAGACATGGACAGGGCTTTGGAAGCAAGTGCAGGGTTGTATTAAGAAAGAGGAAAGTAGACAAATCTAAAGTAGACATCATGATACAAGCAATAGGCCTACTTCAGGCAATGAACAAACAGTCAGGACTAGCCAAGGTTGACCTCGATAAACTAAACAAACATGGGTCAAAAACAGATTACTAAAAAAAATATTTGAATAAAGCAAAGATCAACTAAATGCCGATATCATATATTGTACTTGTAGACAACAATGTAAGCAATATTAAAAAATCAACACCAGGTGAGGCTGCAACTGCAGACTAATGTAAAACATTACACAAAACGTGTAAATATTTATATTAACATAAAAATATTACACAACTGAGACATAAACTGAACAGGTTTCACAGACATTTGACGAACAGAAATGGAATAATGAGTCCCTGAACAAAGTGGGGGTCAATATCAAAAGTAACAGTCAGTATCTGGTGTGGCCAGCAGCTGCTGTAAATACTACAGTGCACCTCATCCTCATGGACTGCACCAGATTTGTCAGTTCTTGCTGTGAGATGTTACCCCACTCTTCCACCAAGGCATTTGCAAGTTCTCGATCACGTCTTGGTTACATGGTTACATGTAATTTCCCATTGCAAGGATGATCAGTTGTCCTTCCTGTCTCTCTTAGCGCTGTCTTAGGTGTCTTACATTACAGACATTGCAGTTTATTGCTCTGGACACATCTGCAGTCCTCATGCCTCCCTGCAGCAGGCCTATGGCATGTTCACGCAGGTGAGCAGGAACCCTAGGCATCTTTCTTCTGGTGTTTTTCAGAGTCAGTAGAAAGGTCTCTTTAGTGTCCAAAGTTATTGTAACTGTTACTTTAATTGCCTACCGTCTGTAAACTGTTAGTGTTTCATGGACTGTTCCACAGGAGCATGTGCAATAATTGTTTATGGTTCATTGAAAAAGCATGAAAAACATTGTTTAAACCCTTTCCAATAAAGATCTGTAAAGCTTATTTAGATTTTACAAAATCATCTTTAAAATTCAGGTACACAGTGGGTTAGTGGTTAGCACGTTGACCTCACACCTCCAGGGTTGGGGGGATCACTCTGCAGCCCTGTGTGTGCAGAGTTTGCATGTTCCCCCCGTGCTGCGGGGGTTTCCTCCAGGCACTCCGGTTTCCTCCCCCAGTCCAAAGACATGCATGGTAGGCTGATTGGTATGGCCAAGTGTCTGTAGTGTATGAATGGATGTGTGAATGTGTATGTGAGTGTGCCCTGTGATGGATTGGCACCCCATCCTTGCCTTGTGCCCCATGCTCCCTGCGATAGGCTCCAGGTTCCCCGCAACCCAGTAAGATAAGTGGTATAGAAAATGGATGGATGGATCTTTAAAATACAGTCTCCTGAAAAAGTATGTATATACACACACACATACAATATTCTGGAAGTACACAATGTGCACACAATCAAATCTCGCTAGTGGTAAGCTAGGAGCAAGACGTGAAGTGTCACATGACTGATCTTGTAACTTATTGTTGAGCTGAGGTTCTGTGAAATATAATGAACAAAAATGTTTGTGATAGCAATAATATAGAATGTTTAAAGACTGGTATTACTATATTAGTCAACTAATTTTATGAGCCTAGCCAGTTATTTAAGAAAGAGACTCCTTTATCAGTTCTGGGTATATATTAATCATTTCCAAAGCATCAATAATAGTTGGCTCCATATACTTGGCTTTGGAAAACTTTTGGCTTAAAATGCATTTTTTCTATATAAAACATTCTAAATGAGCAATAATTTATGAGATGTGGAAGCATACCATGAACAAAATACTGTATTGTTATTAAATTAATTCATATTATGATAATTGTAAAACACACAGTTTACCTTGAAGTTAGTTATATTTAATTTGTTGAATCTTGTGAATTAAGCAAACACACTCATTTGAAACAGCTGTGGCACACCACGGGCCCAGTCTCTTGCCTTCTATTTGACTTTATAGTCTAGCAAATCAGTTCAGGATTAGAGAAACTAAAGCAACCACTTTGACAAACTTACTTGACATACTTTGGAAGGTAGCGTACTATTTGGACATATTCAGTTTGGGATGTTGGCGCTGCTTTCCTGAAACTGAATCTTCTGTAATACAGACTACTGCCACCTCCTGGTGTTATGAGTCATTTCCTTTCATGCTGGCATAGAATATACCGACTTGCTGGCCGTCACCTGTCACCTTTGAGGTGTGTTTCAAAGAAAATGTGAGGCAACTGAAGGCAATCGTCAGTCGTCCTTTGTTAGCACTCTTTCTTCATTGCTGACTTGGTATGTCAGGGCCCTAAGAAAATATGAAAGTCTTTTGTTTTTACTATTTATCTGGAATACCAATTAACAATTTAATTAACTGCTCATAAAAAATAACAGGCCTCTGCATCAATTTCTTTTGGTGTTGACATCTCTCACCTCAAGCCTTTTGTACCCTTCAAGTGAATTATGTGAATAGTGTGTCAAGTCTAGTAACCCTATCCCATGTCAGCCACAAAGTACACTATTTATGTTTTTAGGAAGCTGTATTTATGCTGCTTCTTACACCTGTTTAAAGAAGACATACCACAACCTCTAGTTGGTTGGGAACCACATAACCACATTTTGAAACTCACAGCCAAGTAACAACTGCTTTCCACACTCTATCATCTGCAGTCCAGAGATATTACTCCAAGTGATGAGCTCATGTTGGCAACAAAAAGCCATTTGAGTGGCCATGTATTGTACCACCATAAAACTTTTTTAAAAATCTTTTTACTCACCTAGAAAACTGTCTGTGTATGTATTACATCTGATAATGGATTGTATTAAAAGGTACTTCTTGACTGCCAAATGCAAGGACTCAGATAAACACAGGCAATAAGTGGGATGACACCTTCCATGAAAAATGTTAGGAAAAAATAACAAGAAGGTTTATAGGGAGCCATGGTGCAACAAATGCGTGTTCTCATGATTTCTATTTAAAGAATTCATCTTATACACAAATCCTCCTGTTTTGACTTTGCAGAATTTCCAGAGATAGCTGCCCAATGTTTGATTAATAAACATACTGTAACCTTTCAGTATGCGTGCCTGATGTGCCTGACATCATGGGTTCAACATTATAATTTATTTAATCTTATCTTAATGCTGTAATTTGGTAATGTAAATCGTTTTCTGGTTCCAGTTAACTTATACGTGGATGTAGGAAGTAACAAAAAGCACTAAGGAGACCTCTATTACCCCTGAGGATGCTGGAAAAACCTTTAAGGTAACCCATTTAGGTTAACTCAACCCCTATGGCTGTGGGAAAAGGAAAAGTTGCTATGTAGCACATATTTAAAGTGGAATTTATAGAAAATTCAATTATACTCATTTCAGTATAGTTCCTAAGACATTGACAGGTAAGATGCAAAATTCAATGGAAAAATTGTCATACCATTCCTGTGCTTGGAGGATTTTAAAAAAAGGAATGTGCGCTACCATGGCTGGAGCTGAGTTAAACATTAAACATAGGGCCCCATGGTAATGTCTGTCTGACATGGCCATAAAAACTAATAGGAGAAGCAGACCTCAACAGGGTAACATCATATTTCATCTCTGACCTGGAAAAACAAATAAGAAATCTAAATTTAAAAAAAATCTATAAGTCAATCAGATTGTCAGTTTACAACTACTTTGAGTCTCATATACTAAGGACAAAATATGGTTCATTTTAACTGTCTGGAATAGAATAGTGTATTTGGTGAATGGAAATTAGAAATTGGAAATTCGAAAAGGTAAATATAACCAGAGACACCAAAACAGACAGTGCACACAAGGTGTGTGCACTTTAAAGGCACTTTTTCTAGGGGTACGTTGGCTATAACAGAAAACATTGCAGCATTACTACTGTCTGGGAACACATGGAGTGGTTGTAAATGGTGAAGATTGGAATTCCTTATTGTTATCGGGTGAAGAGGAAAGAGCTCAACCGCTGTTCTGTACGATTATATAGTCGACGTGGCAGACATGTGTATCCCAGGAGTTTATCACTATGCAGCATCTTGAGATCTTGCCAGGGTTTTCTTCTTTCCGCACTAATTCAACAAGGGGTTCGATTATAATCTTTTAATGGTCCAGTTATCATTTTCAGAGTAATGGAACGGCCCTTGATATTGAGGAATAGCTAGTAGACGTTACTTTTTTTGGATATCTGCTAGACTTCAATTTTAGGGAAGGAAAATCCCAGATGAAAATGCCATACAGCTAATGGACCATTATGAAGGTACAGAGGGAGAAAAAGAGAGGCCTTTTGTCATTAATGTTGTAGAGTTATAGGTTAACCCCTAAGCCAGAGTGTTGTGCTGGCCTTGTAGAAATTCATGTGAGAGAAAAAAAAAACAAATGACCCAGACATATATACAGTTTCACGTTCAATTTAAACACACCCCCCCCCCCCCCCCCCCCGCCCTTTTTAAGGTATCTTCTAGCTTCTTTGGCAGTTTCTCCTCAGCAGGCAAATGCTTTGTGGTTGACTGAAACAACATTCATTGGATTATTATTTATTGTTTCTTAGCAAGCCTCTTGAATGTATGTATTGGGTTACAGAGGTGGATTTGTGGGCTGTTTTGGGCCATGCACAATATGAAGACTTTAATGGTATACAGTGTGGCATTTTTAAAATGCTGGCATGCCTGAAAGAAAAATCAAGGAAAGATTTTTGCTCTATTTCCTTTCATGTGATCCAACTTGGTATGACATCAGTTGCAGTGTAGTGAAATGTCAACTGGAAATTCAGTTATAGTGATATTTTAGAAAAATAAATGACTTTTTTGTGACTTTTTTTAGGGAACCTATTATAAGAAATAGAAGCTCAAAAAATGAGCTAAAGGTTAACAGACATAAAATACACATTATTACAACATATTTGTTGATTTATTATTTCTAAGCCTTTATCACCAACTTTTGGCTGAATTATAAAAAATAAAACAAATGGTACTGGCTCTTTTTTTTGTTTACACCTATTCACATGGGAACCACTACTCCAACCCTAAAAATACACAAAATCTTATGCAGTGGTTGTACTTTGTAATTAATCATCTTTAATAATAGTATTGTGAAATGATATGGAGAAAGACCCTTTATATTCATTAACTTTATATTCATAAGTAATTTAACTGGAATTCCAAAATCTGCTTTTTCTTTCAACTCACAAAGAGCTCTTTATATTGCCTCTGTGAAAGATGGAGGAGAAGAGACTACAGGGGTTATGAATCTGCTCAAATAATCTAAGATCCCAGCCGGTGACATTTCTCAAATAGCCATGTGTAAAGGTACATACAGTATACACATATCTGCACTAAACCTGACACTAGATAACTATTTTATTAGAACAGAAACTAAGGGTGTGGGTGTCTGAGATGTTTTCACAGTAAGAAGCATGAAGGGATTTTTGTACTCTGATGAAGGACATTTTTGTTCCTGAGGTTAATTAGGGAACATCAGTGTTTAAAATGTTTATCAGGGATCACGGCCAACTCTGTGTACTGAAATGAACTGGTAAGAAAAATTTGCTGATGCCTTCATAAGTTCAATGCATAAAACAACATCTGTTTCATGTTGTCCTATCTTTACATGTTCAGGGGGTGTGATAAAATAAAATATAGCATTTTATTTGGCATGTGAATAATTGTTTCTCATAATATATATATATAGTTGTGTCATGCTAGGTTGGGGGTTCAAGCCCCAGTAGTGCCAAGCTGCCACTTTTGGGCCCCTGAGCAAGGACCTCAACCCTATCTGCTCCAGGGGCACCGAATCATGGCTGGCCCGCGCTCTGACCCCAGTATTCTACAAGCTGGGATATGCAAAGAAAAAAATTCACTTTACTGTAATGTACAGTATATGTGACAAAACAAAGACTTATTCTATTCTATTCATGGCCTAGTAGTGGTTCACATATGTACATACATCATTATGCCTCCTGGAACTCTAGCACTTCATTGCATTTGAGATGGCCAATGTTATTCCTACAACCCCAATTCCAAAAAAGCTGGGACGCTGTGTAAAATGTAAATAAAATCATAATGCAATGATTTGCAAACCTCATAAACCCATATGTTATTCACAATAGAACATAGAAAACATATCAAATATTTAAACTGAGGAAATGTACCATTTTAGGGAAAAAATAAGGTAATTTTGAATTTGATGGCCATAACACCTCAAAAAAGTTGTGACAGGGGGAATAAAAAGGCTGGAAAAGTAAGTGTTACTAAAAAGAAACAGTTGGAGGTTAATTGGCAACAGGTCAGTAAGATGATTGGGTATAAAAAGAGTATCTTAGAGAAGCAGAGTCTCTCAGAAGTAAAGATGGGCAGAGGTTCACCAATCTGTAAAAACCGTGTCTATAATTTGTGGAACAATTTCAGAATAATGTTCCGTAACATAAAATTGATGTAATGTAATGCAACATAAATGATGCAGCTCATAGATCTTGAACATTTTATTGCAAATTAACTTTTGTTTTCCTCCAATGGCAATTCACAGTTGATATCTACAGTGCTGAGAAAGTATTTGATTTCTTCTGTTTTTATGTATATCTCATATTAAATTGTTTCAGAAATTAAAACAAAATCTAAGATAAAACATAGGCAACCTGAGTAAACACAAAATACAGTATTTAAATGATAATGTTATTTATTGGAGCAAAAAAAGTAATCCAATACCAACTGTGCCTGTGTGGAAATGTATTTGCCCCATAGTTACAAATTCCCCAAATCTATGAAATTGCATTCATAATGGGGTTATGCTGGACTAGAAGCAACCAGGCCTGATTACTGCAAACCCTGTTCAATCAAATCAACACTTAAATAGAACATTTTCAACAGCATAAAGTTGGTTAAAAGGTCTTACCCGGTAACACACTATGCCAAAGGACCACAGTGAGAGACATTATCTCCAAATGGAAAAGCTTGGCACAGTAGTGAACCTTCCCAGAAGTGGTCAACCTTCCAAAATTCCTCCAAGAGCACAGGAACTACAGCAAGTCACAAAAGAGCCAAGGACAACATCAAAGGACCTACAGGCCTCTTTTGCATCAATAAAGGTAACGATTCATGACTCCAAGACAATGATCCAAAGCATAGGAGTAAATCCTAGTCCTAGAAGTAAGTGAAAGTCTGATCTCCAGTTATCGGAAGTGTTTGGTTGCAGTTGGTTGGCAATTAGTTTTTTACATTGGTGATAGGTGTTGGATAACTTTGGGTTAGGGTTAACCCTAACCCTAAGATTACAGCTTACAGCTCATGGAAATCAAAAATCAAATATCTCAAAATATTCAAATAAATAATTTATAATACTGAAATGTCGACCTTCTGAAAAGTATGTTAATTTATGCACTCAGTACTTGGTTGGGGCTCCTTTTACCGAATTACTGCATCAGTGCGGCGTGACATGAAAGCAATTAGCCTGTGGCACTGCTCAGGTGTTATGGAAGCCCAGGTTGCTTTGATAGTGGCCTTCAGCTCGTCTGTATTGTTGGTTCTGGTGTCTCTCATAGATTCTCTATGGGGTTCAGGTCAGGTGAGTGGCTGGCCAATCAAGCACAGTAATACCACAGTCAGCAAACCAGTTACTAGTAGTTTTGGTGCTTTGGGCAGGTGGCAAATCCTGCTAGAAAAGGAAATCAGCATCTCCATAAAGCTTGTCAGCAGATGGAAGCATGAAGTGCTCTAAAATCTCCTGGTAGACGCTGCATTGACTCTCGATTTGAGAAAACAAAGTGGACCAACACCAGCAGATGACATGGCACTCCAAATCATCACTGACAGTGGAAGCTTCACACAGGACTTCAAGCAACTTGGATTCTGTGTCTCTCCACTCTTCCTTCAGACTCTGGGACCTTGATTTACAAATGAAATGCAAAATTTATTTTCATCTTTCCCATGATTGTGGTTGTGTGTACTGAACCAGACTGAGAGATTAAAGGCTCAGGAAACCTTTTCAGGTGTTTTTGAATTAATTAGCTGATTAGAGCTCTTCTCAGGTCGACATTTCTGTATCATAAATTCTTTATTCTAAAATTTTGAGATACTGGATTTTTTATTTCCACGAGCTGTAACATGTAATCATCAACATTAAAACAGAAAAAGGCTTGAAATATTTCACTTTATGTGTAATGAATCTATAATATATGAAGGTTCCACTTTTTAAAATTAAATTATGAGCAAAAATGAACTTTTCTAAATATTCAAATTTTTTGAGATGCACCTGCATATATATAAGTTCACATGAAGCAAAGTTCCTTGAGTAGCTGGATGAAATCCACACATTTTACCATGTTGTAGTTTAAGTCTGAGGATGATAACACTCCCACATTTAGTTTTATGAATCATTTTCTTAGATAAGTGAATTTACTGAAAGGCTACCAAGGCCGCTGGTTAGTGTGTTAGCCTCACACCTCCAGGGTTGGGGGTTCAATTCCCACCACAGCCCTGTGTGTGCGGAGTTTGCATGTTCTCCCTGGGGGTTTCATCCAGGTACTCTGGTATCCTCCACCACTCCAAAGACATGCATGGTAGACTGATTGGCATGTCCAAAGTGTCCATATTGTGTGAATGGGTGTGTGAATGAGTGTGTGAATGAGTGTGTGAATGTGCCCTGTGATGGATTGGCACCCCCTCCAAGGTGCACCCCGTGCTCCATTGTGCCCCATGCTCCCTTAGATAGGCTTCAGGTAGGATAAGCAGTATAGAAAATTGATGGGATGGCTACCATTAAGGCCAGGTCTGGTCACAACTGACAATAACACATTACTTTACATAAATCACATAATTGTTTGCAACCCTGGATATTACTGTCTGTCGTTTAACGTTTCTATTGTAAAACAGTTGTCAAATATAGCTAAAGCTTACATTTTTCCTCACAGACTTTCACCGTTAAAACTGAAGCGTCGCACGACTTCTGTGAACAGTAAAGCCCCGCCTCCTTTGATTTGATTGGCCAGCTAAACCGCGGAGGAAGACCAGCCTCCAAATGTAACTTTTTTTTAATGAAAATTGTCATCCTAACAGCATACATAGCGGTACATAATTGAGTACAGCAGAGCGGCATCAAAAAATATCAAATAGCCTATTGGGGGAGGGGGTGGGCTGACAATTTGGCCGTATCTGATTGTGAGGGGGGGGGGGGCGTGTACCACTCAAATGTCTCAATGTCTGTGGTGGTTACGGCCCTGCAAGATACTCATTTAAGGTAGTAATTGACGATACCACTCCAGCAACAAGGAAGGAATGGTACAGATTAGTAACCCTTTTTGTGAGAGTTTATGATCGTCGCTGCAGAAGGTTTGAGAACCCCTGACAGTCTCGTGTTAAGCCCCGCCCACAATCCGGGCGCTTCTCTCGGTATTTATGCGCGAGCTTGCTCTCGGCCGCAGTGTGGCGGAAATCACGGCAACATGAAGGGACTGACTCTGTGTGCGCTCGCTGTCGCTTTAATCGCTGCGGTATTCGCCACAAAATCACCGTATCAGTCTGTTCTTCAGCACAGCCGGATAAGAGGAAGACAGCATGGGTACGGACGTTTTAAAACAGACTTTCTGCATACTCTTTGTTACACACATTGCAGTGTTGCACTTCTGTCTGTCATTGCTACAGTTATCAGTTTCATTCTTACTACTGAATCAAAAAAAAAAGTTTTCTTGTTATATGTGTTCTGTTATTCGGAAGATGATTTAGAAGTTCGTGTTTATCTGAGACAGGATATGATGTTTGCACTCCACTAAAAGTTTTTTTTTTTAAAGAAAAAAAGTTATAGTATTATTTATTGATGCAAAGTACGTGAATCGGTTCAGGGAAGACTTGATTCAAGTGAATCTTCTGATGTTTGTTTATTGCAGCCCAAACGTTTGCGCTATGCAGAAGATCCAAGGAACCGATAAGAAGTACTTCACCAACTGCAAGCAGTGGTATCGGCGCAAAATATGCGGCAAACCAACGTGAGTCTACATAAATGTTACATTGTGCAAAGCATATTCAGTTGTTAATAGATAATAAAGATGTAATAGATATATATAGTGTCAAACAATCCCAGATTCGGTCTGTAATTAGATTATTTAATTAGGGATGCATATTTAAAAGGGAGTCTATACTAATACTGTAGGATAACGTTTTTTTACAAGTCTAAAAACATTCTGTTGGCATGTGCCTGATAAAGGAGAGATCATGTTTTCATCCAGTCTTCTTTGGTAAGTGCTTTATCCTGGTCAGGGTTGAGGTCTTTATCCTGGTGAGAATTTCTTAGCTCAGTAAATTTTAGTGTGCAGACAGAAAAATCTTCTGTCTGTCTGTGAAAAATCTACCACTTATATCACAGTACTGGAAGATGCATTGTTGATTACAAACTTAATAGTAATTAACAGTGAGGCAGGAAGTTCAGGAATGGCATTAATGGGGGTTTTTTTTTCCCAGTATCTGGCGAAATTCTCATGTGGTATTCGACTTTTGATTAATTTCCTTATATTGGGTCTGGTTTCTGTTAGGAAAACTCATTATGGTTGTATCAACATACCCTACAGTTTAGTCAGCTACAAAAGATGAAAAGTCATGAAACGAGCATTCATTATCCCATGGGATCACTCAGGGACAACATAACATCGGTTGGGTATTTTCCTTAGGGACTGGATTAATATGCGATTACATGTAGGATTTTGTTGCGTTATATGCAAAGTGGTAATAAATAGAAATAAACTTAATATTTTGTTTAACTGTCAATAAGTGACATGTTATGATGCAGTGCTACAGATTTGTGCACTGCTTTTGCAGTTGAAAAGCAGTTACGTGCTTCTTGTTATCACTAAGTGCATTTTAAATAGCTCTTTATATTAAAGTGTGGCACATTTTGAAATTCTCCGCAGCAATTTGAAACGGGGTTTTCAAGGAACAATAGTGATAAACGTTAGCAGACGCCATAGCCTCAAGAGAAGAAAGTTATTGTCCCTGTTTAAGTCTGAGGCTTATGTGTTCCTAGAGGACCACTAGTTTTCAAGTGAATCATAAAACTGTGCTCTTGTGGAATATTTTAATGACTGCTTCTTAAAGAGTCTGCATGCTTTAGAGTGGGATTCCTCCATACTATCTGTATACCCTTATCATTGTTAATGTCCGTAACAGCATTTGCATCTGTGCATAGCAGATATCCACTATGGCATTTTAGAAGAAGAAGAAAGCTTTAACTGTTACATATTCCTTACAGTGAATTTTTTTCCACATATCCCAGCTTGTTAGGAAGTTGGGGTCAGAGCACAGGGTCAGCCATGATACACTACGTCTCAAGGGTCCAACAGTGGCAACCTGGCAGTGCTATGGCTTGAACCCCCAACCTTCTGATCAGTAGATCAGAGCCTTAACGGCTGAGCCATCGCTACCTTGTGACAATGCCTTATTGTATTATTATGCCTTATTGGTGTTGTATTGCAAATCTGTGGGGTTTCCGTGAAAACTGTGAATAAGACTACACAGTAGTGTAGACTGTTCACTTTTGAAAACTCTTCAAAAATTCACTCTTGAAAAGTTCGTAACATTTCAGGGTTTGAATTCTGGGTATTTGGAAGAAAAAAGATAATACATTTTTAATCAGTCAAGTGAGTAATATTGAAGCAAGTTGACTCATACATAGTTCAATTTAATTTTATTTGTATAATGCTTTTAACAATGGACATTGTCTAAAAGCAGCTTTACAGAAACATATAAACACAGGATACAGATTTTAAGTATGTGAATTTATCCCTATCCCTATGGTGTAAAGGTTAGAAGGCTGGCAGAATTTTAATATACTAACTCAACCCCAACTTCAACATCACATTAAAGAGAGGAAACAAGTACATATTAGAATCCAAAGTAAATATTTAGCAATGGCCACTTGGGTTCTAAGTCTTTAACCATAAATTTTGGAAAAGCCTTTTGGGGAACTCACACCTCCATCACCCTTCCCAAAAGAAAGCAACATTGCTCTATGGAAGATGTTACAAGTAACTATGCAAAAATTCTGTATAAATCTGCCAAGAATTTTGTTGGATCAAAGGCACTTGTGGACTGCAGAGATGTCACCTACAGCCCTGATCTATGATATAAGTAGAGGTTATTTTACCTCAGATAACAGTGCCACTATTAAAAAAACAGCGGTACTGTTAAAAATAGTGTTCATTGATCCTGATTAGCATTGGAAACTACAAAATACAACTACAGTGATGGCATAATGCTTAAGTCTAATAAAAAAAGTCAAATCTGACAATATACCTACATTTGTAATGTTTCTTCTTTTCCTTGCATATGACTTCATTAACAAAGTGAAATAAATGTACTTGTATCACATTGTCAGCATATTGATATGTGGATATTGATGTTGGATTAGCATCCCTGGAGATAGAAGATTTGACAGACAGACTTATTCCAAGTAATTTTGGACCATTTCTGTTGAATTGTTCACTCATATCTACTGAATTGCTGATTGTGAGTTCAGCTTGAACGACTGATGCTAATAATGGCTTCCATGTGTATCCTATTCCATGCAGCTTTGAATTTTTGTGAGGCTGAATTGTTCACAATGTTGATTGCTATTCTGTGGGTCTCCACTATGCCATGGGGATTGAATCAGACTCAAAGCACAGCTCCAGACTCCACAGAAGCTCTCTTTGATTGACATCCAGTTTAATGTTCCCACAAAGGGGGGGGGGGGGGGGTTGGGGGGGTTGTTATTGGTTACTAGCCTGAACATTCCACAGACATGTATATGAGGGTCAAAGAGAAACCACATGTGCAGAGTGTTACATTCTAAGACATATATACGAAGACTTTTATCACCGCAATGCATCATTCTTGAAGCCTGGCCAAAGGTTTGCAAACTAAGAGTAAAATGACTGCGAGACAGAAGAAGACTTGTTTTATTCATCTTTTCCTTTCTTAACAGTGTCTCTTTCATAGCATATTCTCATGAACGCCAGAGAGGAAGTGAGAGTTGCTGTGGGTGCTCGGGTGTCTTAAGGAAATGACTGCTTGCACTGAGTCCAGTCAAGGGCTTGAATATACCCCAAACACACACATATCATTCACAAGTAACCCCTCATCCTGTGTGTGTGCATTAGGCCTGTCGAGTCGGGCTGTGAAAGGACACAAACTGACTTGTAAAAACAAAATTTAGGCTATCAGCTTGGACGTGATTTAACTCTTGGGGGGTGTAGAAACCTGTGATTGTCTGCATTTCAGAGGGAAAACCTCTGTCTCTGTGTATCTGGATGTCTGCAGGTCAGTTGAAGAGAGACTAGAAGGTTTATAAGAGATATTAGAAAGCCATCACAGTTTTTCATATCAGAGTATTCCTGGAGTGTATAAAATTCAGGACATACGTTCAGTATGCCACTTTCACTCTGGCTTTCTATGTGACGTTCAGCAAATTCCACAGCCAGTGACTTTTGTTTAATTTATGTTGCAAACATATGAACTTTATCAGACATGTCTGTGCCACTTCCTTGGAGTCTGCTGGAGAATTACTCATAAGTGCTTCTCTCAGCGTCATTCAAACCTTTGTTTGAAATGTTGGCACAAATGACTAACAGCCGCTTAATTTCTAAATCACTCCAAATTCCAGATCTTTCTCCTGTTGCTTGTTGGCCTGTTGTTCACTGTGCTAATGTTTTAAATCAACCACCTAAATAGCCTTACCAATAATCTTTCATATATTATATTGGGTCCTGGGAGGTATAGTGGCGCAGTGGGTAGCATTGCTGCCTCACAGGTCCAGCTCTGATCCTGAGCTTGGGTTACTGTCTGTGCTGATTTTCTATACATGTTCTCCTCATGTTTTCATGGATTTCCTCTAGATTCTCCTGTTTAATCCAACCTCCAATAGAAAGATTGGGTATGCTAAAATGCCCGTAGGTGTGAACGAATGTATGAATGTATGAGTGTGCATGGTTCCTCCTTTGATGGAATGACGTCCGATCCAGGATATATTTCCGCCTCATGCTCAGTGCTACTGATATAGATCCGTAACAAGCTCCAACTCAGTGCCCAGACTTCATTGGCCCATTTTAGTTTGGTGTTAGTTTTTTAATCTGCACAATTAGGGAAAATTATTGTTTTCTGGGTTCTCTTTCCTTTTCTTTTCATTGACACACTTTGTGTGCGTTTATAGTTATGTATGTTTATCCACTTCTTTAGCTTCAGTTAAAAATTGTTACACCCTAACTGACCACTCATTGATTACAAATTCAAACACAGACACCAATAACATTTATGAATTTATTTTAGATTCAGTGACTTTACAGTCATTGGCTCATGGCCTGTGTATCATGTTGTGTGTGACAGTGTAATGGCCTAATCATTCATTTCAAATCTGTGCTTCTTGAGGGTCCCATAGTGACCAGTCACCTCATTGTAGGCCCAGATGCCTGTATTTTAACCCTCTCAGTTAATTTCCCTTTATAAGTACATATGTGAAAGAGGCTATTCGGTGTTATATTGAGTGTCCACCCTGGATATTTTCTATGCTGTAGCAGTTCTTAATGTTGGTCAACGATCTGAGAGAACGTTGCCATTATTCAAGTTTATTTTAAAAGGGTGGTAAATAATTACAGAATATTGCCAAGGGAATTGTACTGTTTGTTTTGACAACCATGCCATTATAGGAACTGATATTTTGAGCAAGAACAAGAAAAATATGCTGGCTCAGCTAGACTTGGCAGTATATCTGATGGTGAGGCATATGTTAATTATAGTAAATATTTCCTATATCCATTAGTCACTTGCAACTTTCTGGTGGGAAAACTTATTGTGGTGTTTGGAAATTCAATATACACTGCTTGAATTATCCAGCCTTGCTGTTTATTTGTCTAAAGTCCATGGCTACCATCATTGTTTATGCTGTTCGAGAACAAATTAGAGTTGAGTTACCATCTGTTATGATAATCAGTTCAGTCTGCTTTGTACTTTTATGAGTGTACCCCATTCCTTAATCTCAGGATTTTCCTCTTTGTCTGACTACAGTCTTTGGACCTTCTCTACTAAGTATTGCTTTATGAAGTATTTGTATTATACAAAATTAGTATGAATTTATGAGATTGAAACAACAATGCAAAGTAAGTGACACTGTCACCTAATTGCTAAGAAAGTAGATTGTAGAAACACTTTGACATTAGTTCTACAAGTATCTGGAACTGAACACCAGGAATGAACACCGTTCTTAAAAGAGATATTCTGCCAGTTGGTGTTTTGATGATGTGGATGAGTGTATTCATCCCTTCAGGATAGAGATGTCTCATCATAGGGTAAAGGTGGTCAGTCAGAATAAATTAGTAAAATTTTGCAATTTTGAAACTCTTCACTCAAAGGGGACCCAAACCATACCAGAAAAATTCCTCCACAGCATAACAGAGTCACTGGCTTTTCCTTTAATTTGACACCCGTTTGTATATGATGGAGTACATAACAGTTTCTGTATTGGTTATCTACACAAATAATTTCTGTGAAGAGAATTTATATTAGATATTACACTGCTACTTGGCCAACAACATTAAACGTGTCCTGTAGATCCATCAAATGTGCATGTTATTTCATGAAAGAACTTGTATTTTATTCAGGGTTGACTGTGGTTTTATTTATAATTGTTAAGAAGCTGGATTTAACACAGGTGAAATATATTACAGTGTGATACTCATATTTTTCTGACCCCCAAAAATGTTCCTCAGTATCCTTTAGCCTTGTGTTTGCACCTTAGCTTGGCAGTTCTGGGTTGTTTGTACTGGCAAGAGTTGTTACTTCAGTATGTCTCTACACTCCTTCTCTGGAAGTTCCTCCGGCTGGTGATGTGTCACTGGATTTTCCCTAAACAAATTTTATTCAGTTAAATTTTATTTAACTGAAGCCTCAGACGACATTTACTGGAAACACATCTAGATGGAAATAGATGTGGAATAGTCCGGTCTCCCTGTGTGAACACTGAAGTGTGAACAGCTGAAGCTGGTATGGCATTAGTATTCATAGGAATAATACACAAGAAAAAAATAGGCAAGCTTTTCAGATAATATAATAATACATTATCTGATAATATATCCTATCAGAAATGTTTGTGGGGTTGGATTTGTTTTAACTCACTTCTTTATTCAATAGGGTTCTGTATAAAGGATCGTGCAGAAAAATACTCTATGTAATATAAGTACAAATATTGCATATTGTACAACTAGTCATGATTTGTATTGCATGCTGTGTGAAATAAATAAATAAATGATGATGATGAGGATGATTATATATTATTACTATTATTATAACTAATATTATATAAGTAACTATATATATATATATATATATATATGTGTATATATATATATATATATATATATATATATATACAGTATCTCACAAAAGTGAGTACACCCCTCACATTTTTGTAAATATTTGATTATATCTTTTCATGTGACAACACTGAAGAAATGACACTTTGCTACAATGTAAAGTAGTGAGTGTACAGCTTGTGTAACAGTGTAAATTTGCTGTTCCCTCAAATTAACTCAACACACAGCCATTAATGTCTAAACCGCTGGCAACAAAAGTGAGTATACCCCTAAGTGAAAAATGTCCAAATTGGGCCCAATTAGCCATTTTCCCTCCCCAGTGTCATGTGACCTGTTAGTGTTACATGGTCTCCGTTGTGAATGGGGAGAAGGTGTGTTAAATTTGGTGTCATCGCTCTCACACTCCCTCATACTGGTCACTGGAAGTTCAACATGGCACCTCATGGCAAAGAACTCTCTGAGGATCTGAAAAAAAGAATTGTTGCTCTACATAAAGATGGCCTAGGCTATAAGAAGATTGACAAGACCCTGACACTGAGCTGTAGCACGGTGGCCAGAACCATACAGCGGTTTAACAGGACAGGTTCCACTCAGAACAGGCCTCACCATGGTCGACCAAAGAAGTTGAGTGCACGTGAGTCATATGCAGAGGTTGTCTTTGGGAAATAGACATATGAGTGCTGCCAGCATTGCTGCAGAGGTTGAAGGGGTGGGGGGTCAGCCTGTCAGTGCTCAGACCATACGCTGCACACTGCATCAAATTGGTCTGCATGGCTGTCGTCCCAGAAGGAAGCCTCTTCTAAAGGTGATGCAAAGAAAGCCCACAAACAGTTTGCTGAAGACAAGCAGACTAAGGACATGAATTACTGGAACCATGTCCTGTGGTCTGATGAGACCAAGATAAACTTATTTGGTTCAGATGGTGTCAAGCGTGTGTGGCGGCAACCAGGTGAGGAGTACAAAGACAAGTGTGTCTTGCCTACAGTCAAGCATGGTGGTGGGAGTGTCATGGTCTGGGTCTGCATGAGTGCTGCCGGCACTGGGGAGCTACAGTTCATTGAGGGAACCTTGAATACCAACATGTACTGTGACATACTGAAGCAGAGCATGATCAGTATGCAGTATTCCAGCATGATAACGACCCCAAACACACCTTCACTGACGACCACTGCCTTGCTAAAGAAGCTGAGGGTGAAGGTGTTGGACTGGCCAAGCATGTCTCCAGACCTAAACCCTATTGAGCATCTGTGGGGCATCCTCAGACGGAAGGTAGAGGAGCACAAGGTCTCTAACATCCACCAGCTCCGTGATGTCATCATGGAGGAGTGGAAGAGGACTCCAGTGGCAACCTGTGAAGCTCTGGTGAACTCCATGCCCAAGAGGGTTAAAGCAGTGCTGGAAAATAATGGTGGCCACACAAAATATTTACACTTTGGGCCCAATTTGGACATTTTCACTTAGGGGTGTACTCACTTTTGTTGCCAGCGGTTTAGACATTAATGCCTGTGTGTTGAGTTATTTTGAGGGGAAAGCAAATTTACACTGTTATACAAGCTGTACACTCACTACTTTACATTGTAGCAAAGTATCATTTCTTCAGTGTTGTCACATGAAAAGATATTATCAAATATTTACAAAAATGTGAGGGGTGTACTCACTTTTATGAGATACTGTATGTATGAGTGTGTGTGTGTGTGTGTGTGTGTGTGTGTGTGTGTGTGTGTATTGAAAACTATTACAAATATATCATTTTTAAAGAGAAGAATAGAGAAATTTGTAACAATTTTGAAAGGTCACTGAACAATAACTATTTTTTTCCCTGTTCATGCAATCCATGAGGTCATGCAAGTGAAACTGCTAGTGAATTCAATATATGATTATTGATGCAGCATAAAATCAGGATTACTCTCTTAATCTTTGCCTTACAGTGTGGTTGCCTATGAATGCTGCCCTGGTTATGAAAAGGTGCTGGGAGAGAAGGGCTGTCCTGCAGGTTTGAATTTTACTTTTATAATTTTAACCAGTGCTTTTTGTTAAAAGGTTGTTGTTTTCCCCAAAACAAATACTTTATTACCTAAGATTATTCATATAGGGATAAAAAATAATGTTCTTGGTCTCCACCAGCTCTTCCTTTGGTGAATATCTACAACACCCTGGGGGTGGTTGGAGCCACTACTACTCAGATGTACTCTGATAGAGCTAAACTGAAAGAGGAAATTGAGGGACCTGGCAGTTTCACTTTCTTTGCCCCAAGTAACGATGCCTGGGCTGCTCTTTCCATAGTGAGTGCATTACAGTACACATTTTTAAATGACTGTATAACCCAACTCAAGCTTACTCCACATAATCCACATATTGCACATTACATGTTTCAGTATATGCATATAAGTTTCGGTAGGCCTTTTGGAAGAACCAAAAATGATATATCACTATTACTTTAGGAAATTCTGGATGCCTTGGTGAGCAATGTCAACATTGAGCTCCTGAATGCGTTGCACTACCATATGATTAACAAACGCTTGACTTCAGATGACCTCAAGCATGGGTCCTCCTTCTCCTCAATGTACCAGGATTTTGATGTTCATATCCAGCATTATTCCAATGGAGTAAGTGATTTCTGGTTTGACAGCTATGACTAAACCCAAGAAACACCAGCATTCATGTTTATAGTAGTGCCTCCAGCACTATGCTGTTTACTTTAACTCGTCTTTAACCAAGCCACTTAACATTGCACTTTGGAGTTGGTCTGTGCCAAGTTACTTAGCCTTAAACTATTTTCCACTGGTGCTTGAGCATGAACATTTTGAGTATACCATACACATTTGAGTATACAGTGCAATTGCCTTAAAATCTTGGGTTTTAAATTAATAGCATCAGTACTAACTTTAGAGGAGATGAGCGAATATCATACGTGTTAAAATGACTGATATTACTATGAAAAATGCTTTCTCTAGATTGTGACTGTAAACTGTGCAAGGCTGGTGAAGACAGACCAGCATGCCACTAATGGAATAGTGCACGTCGTTGACAGAGTTATTACAGCCGTCACCAACAATGTCCAGTCTTTTCTCGACACAGATGATGATCTGACAACACTGCAAGTATGATGTTATTTCCTTTCACTTTATTTCCTAGCTAGAAAGGTCTCAGAATGTTTTTATAAGATATTTTGATATAGTCAACAACTGTGCATTATTTATTATATAGATGTCAGATATTTGAGGTTTTTATTTTGGACTTATCATTATATTATGCACAGAATTCACTTATCATCTTTTATTTTAGAAAGCTGTCGATGATGCTGGTCTTACCTCACTGTTGGAGAGTCAGGGTTCCTATACACTATTTGCTCCAACCAATGAAGCATTTGAGAAGATTCCTGAAGAAATGCTGAACAGAATCTTGAGCGATCCAGTAGCTCTCAAAGGTAGATATGTTTCTATACATAAATCATTTTAAACATGTTAATGAATATTGGATGTATATATAATGTCTTGTGTAAAATATCATAGTATACTAACTGAAGATGTTTTATAATACACAATATGTATTATTTGTTTGTAGTATATTAATACATTTTACAGAGGAAATGTTGAAGGACATACTCAAAAAAACTTTTTTGAATCTCTTTAAAAAATTTTTTTAATCTATTACAAAACTATGCACTATGCCAAGAGCAACAAGAGAGAAATTGTTAAAATTATGTGGATTTTCCACATAATGTAAGTCTAATATACACACTATGCCCAAAAGTATGTAGACACCTAACAAGCACACCCATATGTGTTTGGTCAATATCCCAACCCCCCCCCCCCCCCCTTTTTTTTTTTTCCCTGTAGTGGGAAAACTTCCCACTACATTTTGGAGTGTGACTGTGGGGATTTGTGTTTATTTAGCCACAAGAACATTAATGAGGTCAGACAGTGATGTCTGGTTAGAAGGCCTGGGGTGCAGTCAGCATTATAAATCATCTCAAATGTTTTCAGTGGGGTTGAGGTCAGGGCTTTGTGCAGGCCACTCAAATTCTTCCACTCTATCCTTGGCACACCGTGTCTTCATGGACCTCATTTTGTGCACAGGGGCATTATCATGCTGGAACAGGTTTGAGCCCAATTTACAGTGAAGGGAAATTGTAATACTACAGCATACAAAGACATCATAGACCATGTGTGTCAGTCAGTAGGTTTTCCACCATGGGGGAGTCTTCAGGGCATAGGATTTTGCACTTTCAGCTTTCTCAGTATCATGACAAGCTGCTTTTTTGTCTTATTAACTTCAAGAGGTAGAAAAAAAGAGAGGCTGGTGAGGGACCAACTGCTTATAGTTGCTATAACATAAGTGTTAGTGACTTGTGTGATAATGACTTAAATTACTTGTTGGTGTTCCACTACATTAAATGGAACTATAAAAGCATGATTTGTCATTATTTAACTAATAAAAAAATAAAATAATTGTTGGCAAATTGCTGTGGTATAAGAGGAATAAAACACTCGGATCAGGGAAAACTTCAAACTATGCTGGGAATCTCCAGGACAGAACCGTAGTAGAAGTGCATTAGCAGACCATATGATAATACAACTTTATTACTGAAATCAATTATCTGTTCGCATTTAAGCCTAAAAGAATTGAAATTATATTTAGTGTTGTATCCATATTGTTTATTTCTCAGATTTGCTGAATTACCACATCCTGAAGAACATGCACTGCGCTGAGTCCGTTGTGGCAGGGACTCCATTGGAGACGCTTCAGGGCACAGTGCTGGAGGTGGGCTGTGAAGGAGACGCACTGACCCTCAATGGCAAAGCTATTGTCACAAACGCAGACAAGTTGGGAACCAATGGAGTTGTCCATTACATTAACGAGCTTCTCATCCCTGACTCAGGTACCATCACAAGCACTCATATTCCTTCTCATCTTCTGAGTCTTATGTTATATTAACAGAAACTTTTTCCCCCTTTGAATTATAGTTAAGACGTTGAAAGAACTTGCTGAAGGTGTTCCACAAGTTTCCACGGCCACTAAGTTTTTCACAGATGCTGGTCTAAATCCTCAGCTTTCGGGCTCAGAAGCAGTTACATTGATAGCACCTCAAAATGATGCTTTCAAAGGTTGAGTTACAGTCATTTCCTTTATTAACTACATTGATAAATGTTCTCACTAAACTAAATTCACATTTAAACTAAACTCCCATTTATTATACTTGTAAACAGGTAGCTTTACTATGACACCTGAAATGAGAAAACTGATGAGGAACCATGTTCTAAAGGGGAAACTCTCCTCCAAGAGTCTGTACCATGGACAGGAGCTGGAAACCATTGAAGGAACTAAACTTAGAGTGTTTGTATATAGAAATGTAAGTTAATTTCATAGTGCAGTTCCCACAAGACAGAGACATGATCATGCAAATTATTGTGATTTGTGTTAAAATTTGATTTAAATTTTTATATTTTTTTTACCCATTTCATGAACTCTTAGAATAGGGTTGGGAAATTACATTTGTTGTTTTCTGTCCCACACACATTCGAAGTCAGTCATGCCTCTTTCACTATGACACATTACATAAGCATTACATAATTTGGAATTTATAAGACATGGTTTTGTCTCTGTGGCTTTTTGTAGATCATTTAATTATTTGATCATTTATTATGATTATAACTGGGCTACAGTATTTCCTCTGAGGAAAGTCTGAGGATAAGATGAAACTCCAGACTACGCTATAATTATCACATTGGTTTCAAGTCTTTAATTTCCACTCATGTTCTGATGGTGTATCTTAAGCTTTTAAAGTCACACATTTCTTCTGCGTAATGGAGTTTGCAGATCACCGGAAACCTCTCCTCTGGATCACCCTAATGTTTTCCACAGCTGACTTGCACACTGTCAGTCATCCAAGAAACACAAAATCCGCATCCCTCATGGGTAAAGCAAACCACCGTGAACTTACTGCTGCTCTGTCCTTTGCAGAACCTCTGCATCGAGAACGCCTGTATTGCTGCTCACGATAAATATGGCCACCACGGCACTATGTTCATCGTGGATAAGATTCTGGCTCCTCCCATGGGCACTGTTATGGATGTTCTAAAGGCAGACAATCGTTTCAGGTGAGCAGCTAATCACAGCAAAAACCCGAATTATGCCAGAATCATAATGACAGACACAAAGCCCATTATCTCACAGGTGCTGCCTGGATATGTGGGGCTAGTTTGTGTTTTCAACAGTCCTCTTTGAAGCTTAAAATCTCCATAAATTCCCAAGCAGGAAAAATCCCCTGGAAAGGGATGTAATGGTTTTACCAGACTGCTAGGATTGAAAGAGTATATACAGCTGCTTCCCCTCCCACATACAGTACATCCAAAGATGTCAGTGTCAGTCCACTCAGCACTTTGTAACCGTAGTATTATAAAGACTCTATCCAAATTTCATGTTAAAATTTTGGCATTCCATCTAGAAAAACCTTTTGAAATCTACATTTACAGATTAACAAGTTTTGCACTTTAAGGTTTCTTCAAATTTACATTATTGAAATACTTAGACAATTAGAAAGCCTAAAATTTCTATTTAGCTGAAACCAGATAGAACCTGGCTGTTCCTTATTAATCTCTTAATGTCATTAAACAACTATTGTAATAATTTAATAAATTTTATAATATAAAGTTATATTGAATTTACTAATGATCATAATGTCTAAAACTTGAAGTTGTTCATAAACTATTTGAAATTTTATTGTAACAATATTCAAATACAATTGAACAAACAGTAGATGTTTCTGCAGCCAAACAAACACTTCTTACAAAGTGACCTTCAGCCCACACTTTAACTCCCACATAGCATCTGTAAACCATCTACAGCTAAAAAGTTACTTACTCCTCCAACCTGCCATATGGTGGCTTCAAGACTGTTCTTTCCTGTCTGAGTGTAACTGCAGGGTGTCCAAAAGTCTCTGGACGGACTATCTTCTCACCCACTTCTTGGTTGGTCCGCAACACTCCAGTCTTTTTTAATTTGGCAGCAGTGTCATGTGTGATGTGCTTGCCATGTTTCCTGTTAAAGTCCATCGCAACCTTGCAACTGCTTCCTGAACCAACCATGAGAATGATTGCAGTATGTTCTTCTTCTGTCAAAGGCATTCTTAAAGGCTATCTGAAAAGAAAAAGAATATAAACTAAGCATGAAACATTTTTTAATACATTTTGCTAAAAAAGTGTTAATTTCCCCTATGTATGGAGACTTTGGAACACCCTGTAGAATGTGGATGTTGTTTAGTCAGTGCTGTCTATGGTGCATTTGTCCTGGATGATGATTGGCTAGCACATAGAGAGAACCTTATAAAATCAGGTTTATCTGTGAATTTGAAGATACATTAATTGCCAAATTGTTGTGGACACCTGACCATCATATGTGCTTTTTGAACATCCCATTTCTTAACATCCCATTCCTGATTTAATCTGGTTTGCTTGTATTTTCCTCATTTGTAAGTCGCTTTCAATAAAAGCGTCTGCTCAATGAATTAAAGTAAATGTAAATTTAGACCCCCAAAGGTGTTCCCAAAAGTGTATAGTGGAGTTGGGGTCAGGGCTCTGTGCAGGACACTCAGTTTCTTCCACTCCAACCTTGGCAAACCATGAATTCATGGGCCTTTGCTGTGTGAACAAGGGCATTGCCATGTTTGGGCTAAGTCCCTTGAAGGGAAATTTTAATGTTACAGCAAACAAAGACATCCTATACAATTGCATGCTTCCAACTTTGTGGCAACAGTTTGGGGAAAGAACACATATGGGTGTGATAGTCAGGTGTCCACAAAACTTTGGCCATATGATGTAGATTTTTTCGGGGTTTTTTAAATTTTTTATTTTACACTAAAACAAAATTTCTGAAATAAAACAATATTAATAATTCAACAGGAGTATAAAGGTTGATGTCATTTATGAGGTTATCTCATTTTCTAACAAAATGCCAGATAGAGCCTTTGTTTCATAATGATCAGCTGTAATTTCCAGCACATATTTGAATATTTTACTTGATATTTTACTTAAACTTGGTGGAGATTGGATTCTTCATGTTTATTATCCAATTTACTACCTCACAGCACCTTGGTTGGCAACATACAGAGGGCAGGCATGACTGAGCTGCTGAACAAGAAAGGGACCTACACCATCTTTGCCCCCACCAGCGATGCTTTCCGTGCCATGCCCACAGCTGACCTCAACAAAATTACAAGTACTGTGCTTCCCTTTCTGCTGCTGGCTTTTGCATTTAAAACACATGATCAGTGCAATTCATCTCCTTGAAAGTTCTTCCACATGCGTATTCTTTCTCAGATTACTCATAGCTGTGTAATGGTCTGTGTAGGAGATTCCAGAGAGCTTGCCAACCTTCTGAAGTACCACATAGGTGATGAGTTTCTTGTTAGTGGTGGAGTGACCTCTCATACCAGAATGAAGCCCATGTCAGGAGAGAAGCTTGAGCTAGGCTTGGTGAGAACACAACAACTCTGTGTGAAACTGTTATAAGGCACTTGGAAATAAATTTTTGCAAGCTTATATGTAACTTGGAGTAAATGTGTAAATGCTTGTTTTGGTGATGGACATCTCCAAAACAATGGAGGTGGACATACAGTGGTGCTTGAAAGTTTGTGACGCTTTAGAATTTTCTAAATTTCTGCATAAACATGACTTAAAACATCATCAGATTTTCATACAAGTCCTAAAAGTAGATAAAGAGAACCTTTATTTATTGACAAAAATTATCCAAGATCCAATCTCTGTGAGTGCAGAAGTATGTGAAACTTTGCTTTCAGTATCTGGTGTGACCCCCTTGTGCAACAATAACTGCAATTAAAGACTTCTGGTAACTGTTGATCAGTCCTGCACATCGGCTTGGAGGAGTTTTAACCCATTCCTCAGTACAGAACAGCTTCAACTCTGGGATGTTGGTGGGTTTCCTGATAAGAACTGCTTGCTTCAGGTCCTTCCACTACATTTCTATTGGATTAAGGTCAGGACTTTGACTTGGCCATTCCAAAACATTAACAACTTTATTCTTCTTTAACCAGTCTTTGGTAGAACGACTTATGTGCTTAGAGTCGTTGTCTTGCTGCATGTCCCACTTTCTCTTAAGATTCAGTTCACAGACAGATCTCCCAACATTTTCCTGTAGAATTCGCTGGTATAATTCAGAATCATTGTTCCATCAATGATGACAAGCTGGCCTGGCCCAGATGCAGCAAAACAGGCCCAAACCACCACCATATTTCACAGATGGTATAAGGTTATTATGCTGGAATCCAGTGTTTTCTTTTCTCCGAACATGATGATTTTCATTTAAAACGAAAAGTTCTATTTTGGTCTCATCCATTCACAAAACATTTTTTCCAATAGCCTTCTGGCTTGTACCCCATGATCTTTAGCAAACTGCAGCAATGTTCTTTTTGGAGAGCAGTGGCTTTCTCTTTGCAGCCCTGCCATGCACACCATTGTTGTTCAGTGTTCTCCTGATGGTGGACTCATGAACATTAACAATGTGAGAGAGGCCTTTAGTTGCTTAGATGTTACCCTGGGTTCCTTTGTGACCTCACAGACTATTACACATCTCGTTCTTGGAGTGATCTTTGTTGCTCGCCCTACTTTGTTCATGCCATGATACGCTTCCACAAGCATGTGTTGTGAAGATCAGACTTTGATAGATCCCTGTTTTTTAAATAAAACATCCTATTGATTGAAAACACCTGACTCTAATTTCACCTTCAAATTAACTGCTAATCCTAGAGGTTCACATACTTTTGACACTCACAGATATGTAATATTCAATCATTTTCTTCAATAAATAAATGACCAAGTATAATATTTTGTCTCATTTTGTTTAATTTGGTTCTCTTTGTCTACTTTTAGGACTTGTGTGAAAATCTGATTATGTTTTAGATCATATTTATGCAGATATATAGAAAATTCGAAAGGGTCCACAAACTTTCAAGCATCATTGTAGGTCAAGGAGTTTTCTAAGCAATGTTTTTTTTATTCTTTATAGAGAAACTCCACTATGTACGTCAACAGGGTGCAGGTTGTTGACGCTGACATGATGGCTACTAATGGAGTCGTACATGCCATAAACTCAATCATAAAACCACTGCGTAAGATCCTGCTCTTCTAAATTACAAGCTTATTTAAAGCTCATGCACTGTTCAACCATTTGTTACAATTTATGGGATTTTTTTTTTAGCTCCTAAAGTTGTGAGTGACCAGGCAGAGGACTCTTCAGCAAAGCGTACCTCTGCAGTGAGGGTGAGATATCTCTCGCTAAATGTTTAGGAAAATAATGTTTTATTAATGTTCAAAGTATTTAAAATAATTTTTCTATTAGCAAACTTTAACTGATTTGATTTTTTTCCACATAGGCAGGCACACAAGTTCTAAATAAGGGTAAAAAAAATTTAAACTCTTAACGTATTATTAGGAAATTAAATTAAATAAATTTTATAGATTTAATTTCTAATAGTGAAAGTAAAGGTGATTTGTAAATGACTGCCCATGATGTTGTATTTCAGATGAACTTTTCCGGAAGGTTTTGAACAGTCGGTCCAGCAGAACAATGACCAAAGTTTAGTAAACTCAGCGGTTTTGTGAAAAACTGAAGTTAATCTGAACCTCCACTGCTCTTGGAAGCCATGCACAATGAGTAATCTTTCTGTAAGCAGTGAAGAGGTAATTAACTGATTTACAGGAAAACCAACTTCAGCAAACCAGGGAAAATGGATGGATTAAAATTGTCATTGTTGTGTTTGAATGCCAAAGACCGTGTTGATGATAATTAGTTAAATAATTGTTAAATTGACTTGTATCTCAATGTAAGTCTGATTTAGTGCTCTAGAGCTGATTTTGAGACATGCTAACTGTTTTATTTGTTTTCTACCTTCGGTTTGTTTGTTTCATTTTTTACATTTTTATATACATGTAGCATGTTTGCATGGTTAATTGAAACAAAAATTGCTATTCGGGCACAGACAGTGCAGGTCAGGTTTACTTTTCTTTATGGTGCCGAAGCTGTTCCTATGCAAAACACTCTCAGTTTATTTAGAATACATATGTATAACTGTGTTTGGCAAAAGTGTCATTTCTGTGTACCCACTCAGCAGACTCCTCAGCCAAGACCTGACAGCAGGACTTAACATATAAGTAATTTTTTTTCCTTATTAAAATATTTGTAGGCTGTCATGTCATTAAAAAAATCAAGGTTAGTTTGCACATATTGAGAAATTCTGATATTTCCAAGAGGCTGGGAAAAGCAATCCTACAGCTCAGTGACATTATTGTGGTGAGCATTTTGTCTGTTAATCTTGGTAGAGATGTTTAATGTGTGGATGAACAAAGTCTTTCTGGTGAAGACATCTGCCAAATCAAATAGGAATAGATACTGTGCACTGTACTGTAGAAATATCGTGTGGAACCAAAGAACAATATTTACATATTTCACAATAAAATGACCATTTTTAATCAGAGTTATGCTTTAGATGACTACTTACTAATTTCAGTGCTTCTAATTGCTTCCCATTGTACTGAAACGGTTATATATAAAAATTATCAGCCTTATTCCAAAATGCAGATGAACTGAGCAGAAGTACTTGGTATTATCAGACTTCCATGGAAAGCATTGTTCATAACAGACACTCTGTAATGGAAAATTGGTGGGTCCAAAAGTTGCTTACAAGTGAACAAAGGGTAATTAAAGTACGTTAACAGGATGCAGACACCAAACCTTAAAAGTAAGGGAAATTCATGGTATTTTGAACTAGTTTTATATCTTTTATCACCATCATTCTGGAATTTAGTGTCCTGCAGTAGCCCAAGGGATGGTATGTCTAATGGAATTAGGGAGGAAAACATGTGTGCACGGTAGCTCTCTCTCAGCTGGCAGTCTTTCTATGGCTCTGAATGAAGCATTTTAGCAGGCTTTTAGTGTCAGAGCCAGACAACGACCGGCTGTTTTGAGCTAGAGGAGTGTAGTGGGCTAGCGAGAACCTGCCAGACACACTTACTGAAAGGTCACTGTTAAGAGAGGAGCATGAGAATAGACCATCTCGTGTGGTCTGCATGCTTTCATCTTAAGGAGTGCTCTTATTGAGTGATATTGAAATCCATCCATTGAATTTGTTTTGATCATTTCCATGTCTCTCTGGTGAAATCTTCTACCATACACTGCAGTGCCAAGGGATGAATTGTGGACACTGAACTAAATTAGCAAATACTAAAATATATAATTTATGTTACATTAAACATTCAACTAAAACCTTTGGAATCTTATTCATCAGGTTTAGGAAAATAAGCAGCTGCTCATTCATATTAGTCTATGTACAGTATATAGGTGCATCTCAAAAAATTAGGATATCGTGGAAAAGGGTTTTTTTCTGTAATTTAATTCAAAAAGTGGAATTTTCATGTATTCTAGATTCATTACACATGAAGTGAAATATTGCAACCCTTTTTTTTTTGTTTTACGTTTTACATCTCAAAATTTTAGAATAAGGAATTTATAATAGAGAAATTACTTCTGAAAAGTATGTTAATGTATGCATATCTGTCTTACCTGGGCTAAGGAGAAATCAAACTGGACTGTTGCTCAGTGGTCCAAAGTCCTCTTTTCAGATGAAAGAAATGTTGCATTTAATTTGGAAATCAAAGTCCCAGAGTCTGGAGGAAGAGTGGAGAGACACAGAATCCAAGTTGCTTGAGGTCCAGTGTGAAGACATACATACATACATTCTGTATTATAAATTTTTATTCTAATATTTTGAGATACTGGATTTTTTATTTCCATGAGCTGTAACCCATAATTAAAATAAAAAAGGCTTGAAATATTTCACTTTCTGTGTAATGAATCTAGGATATATGAAAGTTCCACTTTTTGAATTAAATTATGGAAAAAATTAACTTTTCGACGATATTCTAAGTTTTTGAGATGCACATGCATGTGTATGTTTTGCATTGACCCTCATTGAAATATGAAGAATTATGGATTCTAGCTAGAGGGGTGAAGTTATCTGTAATATAAAACATACGTGGTGTTGTTAACACTCACTGTATGGATTTGCCATATGTCAAACTACATATTGCTGTTACAGGAGGATATAGGAGCAAAAGGCCATAGGAAGCATTTGTTAAACAGTGAACAGAGGCCACAGAAGTAATCACAGAAATATATCCTTAAAAACCACAATAATGGCAACATTAAGAATTCCATAAAACCATCTCATGCAAATCATAGGTTTCCACAGAACCTTTCCAGTATTGTTAAGCTGTTCTTCTTAGCCAGGCTTTGGTTGTCTGGAAAATAAAACAGTTTACACTAAGCGTGACTGGGCTGTGTTTAATTTTCCTGTAAGCAAACTGTGACAAAATGAAGGTGATAGACGGATACTGTCAAGCATCAAAGAGCAAGTCTTTGTGCTTACAGTCCTCAAGCAGCCCCGTTACAGACAGAGACAGATGTTTTGGTATAGGGCCGAGAACTTCTCTAGCATGCATGACCTATGCTACAGCTGTTGCCCTCTGCCTCAGACTTTTACTGTGTAGGCTTCACCCACAATAGCTCCCTTATATTACACACAGGACACCCATGTTTCCAACCCTGACACTTTCTGATTATCAGCACATTCTGCTTGAGTGGAAAAGAAGAAGTATTTTGTTATAATGGTAGGTCTTGAAATGAGTGGAGTTTGACTGGTGTGTGAACTAATCAAACAATTTAAGGTTAATTCCAGTTCATAATGTCTTCTTCTTCTTTCTTAATTGACATGTTTTATGAAAAACGAGTAACCTATATCTGAAATATCTTCACGAAAATTGACTGACTCTTAACTTGGTAGTGCAATATATATGGACTCTAAATCTGCCTGGAAATTAGATTATGAACAAACAGACAATGTTGAGAGCAAAACATGCACGAACAGATCAAGTTCTTCTGAAACTGGTGTGCGGACTGAGCAAAGTCTACAGTCAATAAATGTTTTTATAGGCAAATGTCGCCCCCTGCTGGTCACATTTACAATATCATAACATAACCAGTTCACCTCTGATTATCAAACGTTTTTGTCACTATATTTATGAGGCTGTAATTGTACTCTCTGGGGAACGAATGAAGTTCTTATGTAGAACCTTAGAACAGTGGTTTTCATTGAAAGGAAAAAGGTTTCAATATAAGCATTTTTAGAAGCATAGAGTCATTAATCATTCAGATTACCTTTAAGGAAACCTTTCCAAAGTATCATAAAGTGGCAAATTGTGAATACTAAACTGGATTCTTGCACAAGTCTGGAAAGTGTGTAAAAGTATGGAATATAAAACACTCACTTCCAGACCCAGACCTTAGAAATAATATTTAAAAACTTTTGGGGAAAAAATTATGGATTTTCTGTTTCCAAAGTAGGACTGTAGGATCCTCTTCTTTTCTGCACAAAGCCTCACACCCTCCCTAAAGTACATCACATCTCATAGTTTCCTTTTTCATTATATAGTTAATGAGCTTTAAAAATATTCTAAGAAGAACTTACATAGGCGTTCTTCTTTTCTATAAAACGTTATTTTCATAGGTGAAAAGAGCAAGAGCCTTGATAAAATATGTACACTGCGATGCTATTAAGTACTGCTTGTCCTTACCAAATAAGCTTGATGTCCTAATTCAGTGGTTTTCAAAGTGGGGGCCGCCAGGGGGCGCCAGGGGCGCCTCAACAATTTGGTGTGAAAAATAAATAAATACATGATTTATCCATCCATCCATCCATCCATCTTTTACCGCTTACTCCTTCCTTCAGGGTCACGGGGAAACCTGGAGCCTATCCCAGGGAGCATCGGGCACAAGGCAGGGTACACCCTGGACTGGGTGCCAATCCATCGCAGGGCACAATCACATACACATTCCCACACTACGGACACTTTGGACATGCCAATCAGCGAACGTGCTAACCACTAAGCCAGTTTGAGAACCCCTGTTCTAATATATAATGAAGTGCTATAAATTTATACTATGTGGCTGTTACTCTGTGAACCCATGACTACTAACGTTGCTTTTTTTTTATCGTTACAGCTGAGGCTAGAAGTGTGGGGGGGGGGGGGAAAGAGAGACAGAGAGAGAGAGAGAAAAACAGACAGACAAAGACAGAGAGGAGGAGTGTGTGTGTGTGAGAGTGAGAGAGAGAGAGAGAGAGAGAGAGAGAGCTCACAGATTAATAGATTTGGAAATTGAACTCTAGTAAGACACGAGCAGCCAGATAACACAGATAGATATCACTACTCAGTACTTATCACTGCCTTCAAAATCTGGCTAAATATAAATAAATCGATGAAAGTGAACAGTGAGGCCGTGTGTGTGTGAGAGTGAGAGAGAGAGAGAGACAGAGAGAGAGAGAGCGAAGTCCGGAACTCCTCGCCATTGGTTGCCTGCTTGTTGAATTTTCAAAGCCAGACAGAGTGGAGCCAAAGCCCGTGACGTCACACAGCTGCAGCACACCTCACACAGTCTATTGGAAAGAGCAGAGCAGAAAAGCGTGTCCTTCCGCCAAACTGTTCTTGACTATACTTTTGTTGTACCTGCACGCAGCGTGGACCAGGAGCCATCGCTCTACCCCATTTATTCTAATATATGTACATTACTACAATTACTCTAGATACACAACTCATATAGTAAGACGACGTTTTATCTTATGATGATTAAGCACAGCAAATAATGGCAAAAGATTAAGTATAGGGGAAATTAAATGTTAACCGAATCTATTTATTTTCCTCATTTTATTTCAGAGTTTGGGGGGAGATAATGAAACCGGATCACATCACAGACAGCTGATCTCTGAAGTCCAACAAAATCTCGGTCCCAATCAGAGCTCTTATACAGATCTCCAACACACGCATTTCCACACAGAAAAATATGAAATTCTGAAATGTTTTGAGGAAAAAATATATAATTTTTTTGTTTCTAAAATAGGACTCGGGTCATTTTCATTTTTTACAGCCTCCATAAGGCACATTGTGCTTCACTGATTCGTTAAAAAATGATTAACTTTTTATTATTTATTTATTATTTTTTTTTTTTTACAGTGTAGTTGTGAAACTTTCCTCTTTTCGTGGAACTCAAAAAAAAAAATCAAATGATGAGTAGCAGAGGTTGACTGTCATATAGGCGGAGGGATACGGCCTGAAGTTGTTCGGCTCTAGCCTCTTTGACGCCAGGAGAGGAGCAAGTGGGGAACGAGTGAAAAAAGGGGGGGAAAATCCTGCTTCGTGTTGGTTGGTGAAAACAGAGGAAACGTCGAGGGACGCCGTGATATTAATCAAAGGTACGCTGTTTTCCATAATTCACCAACAAGCCAGCAGGTTATGGTGATTTTGGACATTTTTTATTCTGCTTAAGTTAGATCATTCCGCTGTTTTCCACAGGGGGTGGGGAGAACTGAAAAAAGTTTTCCCTGGATGGCTTTGCTAATTTCACTTGCTAGCTATCATAATGTATAGCTGAGAGTCAAGGTGAACAATGTAAAGTTAAAGGGGAAATGTTACAGAACGTGTTTTCTATACATAATGTGTTTTAAACACTCTGGTAAAATGTACGTGATTTAGTGAAGTGTTAGGATAACCGAGCAGCGCGTGTACCGGGTTAGTCCGCGGACTAGCAGTAACTTTTTACACGACGAGCTCGGTTAGCTTCTTCACGGCTAGTTAGCTTAGCGACGTAGCGTTACTGCTACAAGGACTCGCCGGACAGCGGGAGTTGGTTCACACAGACAAACTTATTTTCAGTGATGACACACGAATGTGAAGAGTGTCGGCTTTATTTGAGTCATTTTAAATAGCGTTTGCTCCGCGGCGTGGTTTAGGGAAATCCAGCGGGAGGTAACGCCAGTTAGCTGCGGCGGCGTGTCTCTTGTTGGCCGCTACGGTTTGATGGACAGCTTTATCTTATTATCGTAACTGTTTCACTGTCCGGATTAGAGGTAATGTGAGCTTATTTTTCTATTCAGCAAAGTAATTCCTGTGTATAAAATCATACAGGTTAATTCTGAACCCGTGACCCAACTTTAGTTTTCCCTTAAAGGACCCGAGTGAAGGTCTTCCAGCACTTCATTTCTTAAATATCATCCTTGTAAAAGCTGTTGTTTTAAATGCTTTTTGTCTGTTTCTGATTGAAGTGTGTGTCGTTTTGTCGTTGTTGTATGTTTTGCTGAATAACAGTAATACATATGTAAGTTTTTATCTAGGAAAGAGAAATAATGATGTCTGAGTGCAGTCATTAAAGTTTTGGACAGGATGAGTAGTTCTGTTGATTTCTCTGAAATGTGCTTTTATAGAAAAACCTAAAGAGAGAGTTGTGACTTAGGGTTTAATGTGATGTCATTGCACTCATTTTTGTCACTGGTTCTCATCTCACACTGTACAGATATGTACAGGTTCACATTAAACACTCAGTTCCTTGGCTAAGCCAAATATTGAATAAATGGGAAGGTTTAATAGTGGTATTTTTTATGTTTATGTTGCCATTGGTTTGTGAAGGTTAAAATATTTAACAGCTCAGTGTTGAGTTTACAATTGCAATTTCAAATCTTTTTTCAGTTTAATTACTTTCTGAACTCGAACTTGACCCCTTTTGGACTTGGTCTCAATTCGGACTCAACAAAGGTGGACTCGGACCAAACACTTCCAAAGGTAGGTCATGATGGGGCGTGATGAGTTAAAGAATTTCACGCATCAACATACAGTTTGTCTTTGTTATGGTACTGTATACAGTTTTGGGTGTTTCATTTTTAATTTTTACGAAAGCTTCAAGTGCAGTTAGTTTTTTGTCATGCCATACGTGCAAATAGACGACTGCTTGAAGCTGTGGGCTGCGTCCCAAATCACATTTTTACAGTGTACTCATGTATTTCGCCAACTATATAGTAGGTAAGTACGTGGTTTTGGAATCAGCCGTGCACGTGTTTGCCGTTAACTGGTTGAGCACTACTGTGTGTGTATGTGTCCTGTCGCAAAATGCGGTGAAAACATGTCTATAATGCACTTCGATAATGCGACTAAAACAGGAATACTCCACATGTCTTAATTTAATTTGTGTTTACTTCAAGTGTGACTAATTAAAGTAATCAGTAATTTCTGTTTACATGGTAGTTTCTCAATCAGAGTATCGTCTTAATCGGGTTAATATTGGAATATTGTTGTCCATGTAAACGTACTCATTATTTCAGTGCTTTGGATCTGCATCTATTAATTGAAAATGTATGCATCGTTCTACTGATTGCTCCCGTGAACTTTGCACAATGCTTATGTTTTGCCATCTGTCCTGTGCTGTTACAGGAAACTTAAGATAATGAAATGTGCAGTCAATGCAGTACTTTTCTGCACAGCTATGTGCAGGTTCACATTGCTCAAACATGAGCTTTTGCAAATAAAGGTTAATGCTCTCAAGTTATTTTGTAGCAAACCGTATCAGTGCTCTATTGAACGCCTTTGTGTGGCATAACTTGTGGTACTTCGGGATAATGCATGATGGTTGAATCAGAAAGGTGTTCACGCAGGTTCTAATCCCTAGTCTAGAGAACAAAACGGGCCGTGCTGCGTGGGTGGGAGGCATGGTATACTCTCTCCTGTCAATCACAGTCACGTATGTCGATCTCTCCTGTCAATCACATGCAAACATGATGATATGATGCACGTCTGCAGATGAGGACAGATTTTCTGCACTTACCTCAGTGTATTTTGCTAATGATGCATGTTTCACATGTCTCAAAGGAACTGTGTTACCCTTCAGCATCACAGGTTGGTAGCTGTCCTGTAGGGAAGGATGGGACATAGCTGGCAGAATTCCAGGTCAGACATTATAGATGAGCTTCTGCAGTGGTTAAAAAAAATAAGTTTCTCCTGATCAAATGTTTTAGGTAATGTTCAGGTACGAAACACTGTTTACATTCTTGTTTAGAACACAGTGTAATGTGTTGTCTTTATTTATATATATCTTCACTCTCTTACCTCGAACTCTGCACATGTACCTGTTAATTGTAAAGACAAACAAAATGCAAAGATCGGTCAGTTACTTGCTTGACCATAACACAGTCTCTGTCCTGTACAGTGTTAGAAAATCATGGACAGTTAGTTTGGTTCTGCCTTAATGCTGTCAATCTTTCACTGAATCAGACTCATCTCACACTTCCCAAACAGCCAAGATATGTACAGGTTTACATTACTTGAAGGTGAGCTGCTGCATTTGAATGGTATCGGTATTTAAATGTTGGGCTCAGTATTCAAATGTGTGCAGTTGTATTCCGTCTATTCAGTCCCACCAGGATTTAACGATCACAGAAATGAATGCAAACTCAGCAATATTCTGAGCAGCTTGCAATTTTTCAAAATTGCCACATATTTTCCGCTGATTTGGGAAAAAATGTGTCACGTGACGTCATCACAGCGTGCATTCCGCCAAAGCCCTCTTTGGTTACGTGCATTGAACATAAGTACAGCTAAACGGTCTCAAAAGACAAAACGTTCAAAACAATTTTGTGCAGTTGCAATTTCACCAATTCAAGTAGTTGTCCACAAAAAAGCACCCAAAAAAATCCCACGAAGTTGGATCACAAATTTTGAAAAAAGCCACAGCAAAATCAAACATTTTTGGTCGCATCGATCAGAAAAAAGCTCCTAGGGAAACTAGGGATGTGATGGTGAGGAAATTTTCCCACCGTTATGGGGACGATGTTTAATCGATGTGCGACACTGGTAATGCAGGTATCACCAGGGGTGTGGACGGGGGTGTTTTTCCCCCTTGCTTGTGAAAGCCGTGTGGCTGTGCTCATTTCACTTTTGCTTTCGAATTAGCGGCAATTGATTGAGTGGTGAGTTCATTATAATTCTTAATGAAAAACACAACTACAAAACAGTACAACGACAATTGGTGTGCGGCTCCAACACCGGGAGCACCGACTATCGCAGCAAGCTTAAAATAAATCCTTAATGGACTGTTTATTTGGCCTAAAGGTCAAAGTGTCCCTTTTTTTTTTTCTGAACTTAACACTGACGGAACACATTATTTTCAAGTTGATGTTAATAGGAATTCATTAATAAATGTATTAATAAATAGAAGTATTTGGATCCAGCAATGTAACAGTATAAAACTAGTGTCCCATTCTAGTTTGGTTAATAAATATCTATTTTGCTTTCCCTATGGATTTTTCTTACATCTGTGTTGTGTGTGTGTGTGTGTGTGTGTGTGTGTGTGTGTGTGTGTGTGATATAATATGTATGAGATATAATATGTATTATGTGTCTGTGTGTATATATGTATGTGTTTATATGAAATAATGTATGTATGTATGTATGTATGTATGTATGTATGTATGTATGTATGTATGTATGTATATGTGTCTTCATACCAGGACACATGGGGGTGTATATGGTACAACAGAGCTCTCTTGGAAGGCTCCGTTTCTCCTTCAGTCAAAACAGTAGTACGACTGTAATCTTTGTTGTTTAAAAAAAAAAAAAGGCACAGCCCCCACTTGTGGATGATGTAAGTCTCTGTGGACAGAGGTGCTGTACAGCATCAAGAGCATTAAAACAAAGCCTAGTTAAACCAGCTACACCTCAATCACTAGACTGCTCCTTAAAAATATACACATTTATGTATTTTATTATTCAGCCATTCATTTTACTGTAAAGGCTGACTACTCGGTAACAAGTTGCACAGTTTATGCGTTTGCTTAGAGTTGGGCTGGATTTTTTTTTTTTTTGTTCAGCCATACATAGCCTAAATAGTCAGTTCACTTCATTTTTAGATAATGATGGTGCTTCAGAGTGTTCAGCTGCACGCTTTATTTTTCCTACCTCATTAAGGCTTCAGTAAGGCCTACACAAGCGGATGAGGTTTAGCAGGATGGGGCATCGTCCACGATGACTGGGAAAATCAATAGAGGTAAATGCCTTCAATTAGTGTGCATTTAGAAGATGCAGCAACAAAGCTACATTGCTCTCGTAGCCTGAAATAAGGGTGTCTTTTTAGATACTTTAATGCAAATGTCAAACTGATCATGTAAATAGATCATGTAAGTATTTTGTTATTTCCGTAAAGGTTTCAGTATACTTGTACCTTTTTAAACAAATTTTTTATTTTAATGTATTCAGAAAGCATTTGGCAATTCAGACAAGAGATTGATCAGTGTACACCAACTGTATAATCAGAGCATGGTATTCCATACTTAACGTGTGTCGAGAATATGGAGGCTGACTTACTGTAGGTTGAAAAACATCACGAGGTGTTAGCAAACTGCCTATCCTGACTTATGTTGTATGACAATCCGTTATTTTATGATTGATAACGTGGCAGTATGTAGAACCTGATGTCTTTGCTTTTCTGTTTTTTTATTTTATTTTTTTTTAAATTCCCCCATTTGTCTCCCTAATTTAGTCATCTGCTAATTCCCTCCCATACGCCAGCTCTACCATTTCCCTCCACTCCCCAGGGGGAAAAAAAAACCAGCCAACACCCCTTAAACCTGCAATTCCTTCTCAAGAACTTGGGATGGTCTCCTCTAGTCCCAGGTCCTCCGAGTTCAGCAAGGGAGATTAAATCAACATTGCTGTACACCGCATCAGCAGTAAACAAACTAGTGTATTAGTATGCTGTGTATATACACACAAGTATTTGCTTTAGATCAGTCAACATACAGGCATATGTAGGTTAACCCTTTAAAGCTTCTGTAAAATTAGCTTAAAACACCTATCCAAGTAAAATTAAAGCTGTTCTTGAACCATTCTGGAGTACATGCATGGTTTTGGTCACTTTTGGAAGTTAACACTGAAATGTTTTCCCCAGGAGTCAGAATCACTGCAAGTGCTCCTGCGATTAAGTAATAGAAGTTTGAACGCACTGAAATGGAAGGGGTTTTTTCCACCTGATTTTATTTATTTGTTTTGCATACAGTTGCCTGCAGATGACTACAGCAGGGAGCTATTAGCTGGAAAACGCAATTAGACCACATCATGAAACCTTACCTAGTCCAAGTTCAAATTTGATAATACTAAAGAAAATTAATATTTCACATGTTCTAAGGGTATGTCCATGCGTTTTGCCTAAATCTCCTTTTGGAGACTCTAAAGGACCCCTTGTAACCATGGACGCATGTCTTATTGCCTATACAATGCGCCAGTCATCCACAGAATCGGTGCAGTTGGCTCGAGCCTTTCATGAAGGAAAGGGGGAAGGCACTTTTCAGCACAGACGATCATTGGCTGTTGAAGGTTATGAACAGGACATAGAAGTTCCTATTGGTTCAAACGAGGTGTCAATTAAAGGTCAGAGTCCAGTGGCCTTTTTGAAGTCAAGCGATAGGGAACATTCACAAGTGAACCAAAGTTATAACGGTGAATATGTGAAAGATTAGGCTCATCTGCCGGTAATTTGAAATGATGCAGCAACAGTCCATGGGTATTTACTGATGTAGTTTGACAGTAACATGAGTTAGTCGGTTAGCAGAGGCTAACAGGCTAACAGCTGTGCACTGGCTTTACACGTGTACAACACAAAACTATGCATTTGGAGCACTTGGTAGAAAATATATACATAAATAATTAATCATACTTACAGGCTGTGATCCAGAGGAGCAAGATGGTCCAAATAAAGTGGGTACGGACCCATCTTTAATGAATAATCGTTTCGCCAATCCCGCTTTGACTTCTGCTAGATTTCAGTGAAATGACGATAACACAAACGAAGGTCGGAGTTGAACTGCTGTGGTATCGTTTTAAAATTTTAATTCTAACCGCTGACGCTTTACATCCTCATCCTTTGGGTGTCCATGTAAAGTGGTTTTGCTTTTGCAGCGCCGAAAATAATGTCTTCTAGACAGGAACCTAACTCTTTCAGTACGCAACTACTGTACTGTGGTGTTTGAGGGTGGGTCAAAGTACACGTCGTTCTCGAGCAGCCAATGAAAACCAGAGGTGTGGTGTTTGGTTACAAACCTACATAGGTTAGTGCAGGAAGTAAGTCTGGAATTACTGACGACTTGTTTCAGCTGTTCAGAATCGGTTTGTCATTCACTTTTGATTTTTTAAACTTTGCAGATTTATTACATTCGCATAGAGCTATATAACACTACATAAAAGGTAATATCTGAAAAAGCATAATGGGGCACTTTAACAGGTTAACTTGAATCTAACTTGAATAGTAACTTGTTAAATTTATGACAAGTAAGTCGAATGCAGCACAAAACAAACTACTGCTCATTCCTCATCAGAGGGCCTTGTGACACCCTCAAAGGAAAGCACTGTCTGCCTGCTTCTGTGCCCACGGTTTGCTGGTGTCTCTGTAACTGGCAGGGAGAGGAAAGTATTGCATTCCACCAGCCGTAGACTCCCAGCCAAGAATGGCTTTGGCCTTGTTGACATTTGAACTTGCAATCTCATCCATGGTGAAAACTGTTCTTTTGCACCTCTCAGGAGCCTTGCCCTTATTTATTTGTTTTTGTTTGTTACCTCTGCAGTGGTGCAAGTGGGACAGCTTGGGAATTAGGGACACACAGAAAAGGCATTTAACTGTTGCCTAATACTGAACTAAACAAGTTAAAAAATGAAACTGTTGCTTGTGGAGTGTCCAGATGAAAATTTACTGCTCCTGTATCCTCACAGATTTTCTGAATAATAACCGTTTGTTCTGCTCCTGTATCCTCACAGATTCTCTGAATAATAACTGTTTGTTCTGATGGGTTTGGGCTGATGTTTGGCAGCATAAGAGGTGGTCAAGGGGAAGGGATGTAGCTATAGGAAGTGGCTCACAGTGGCCCGATATCCTTTTAATCCTGATTCTGCTCTCAACATTTCCATCAGCTGTGCTCTGTCTGTCCTGTTGAGTCGCTTGGAGAGCTCCCTGGGTGCGGCACGGGCAGCCTGTTGCTTACAAATACAACACAGTGGCGCTCTTACACTACACCACAGTACATTACATTTATTCATTTAGCAGATGCTTTTATCCAAAGCGACTTACAAATGAGGAAATACAAGCAAAGTGATATCAAACGGAGAACAATACACGTAGTGCTATAATGCAAAATCTTTTAATTGAGTTCTAGAAAAGCAAAGTGCACAGAGTAGAGATGTACGAGCCAGAGTAGGTGGCAAATGGGTACATCTCAGACCACACTTTCAAATAGGATTGTATTTGTTGATGCCTTTACTATATACATTGTGTATTAAAATTTTACACACCCCTGTTAAAATGGCAGCTTTTTTGTGAAATAAAAGAATGACACTAAGATAAATCACGTCGGATCTTTTCTCACCTTTATTGTGCATTTGCACAGTATACAAATAAAATGAAAAACAATCAAACATTTATAGGAAGAAAAATAAAGCTTCCAAAAACCTAGTTGCCTAAGTGTGCACACCCATAAAACAAAATACTTTGTTGAAGCACCTTTTGGTTTTACACAACTCAGTCTTTTTGTTTAAGAGTCTGTCAGCATGGCACATCTTAATTTGCCAATATTTTCCCACTTTTTCTTGCAAAAACATTCTCGATCCATCGAATTGGTGATGTGCTTTTTTTTGCATCAAACATACCTTTTGGAATTGGTCTCATCAGACCATTGCACATTTGGTCACATGGTTTGGGGTGATTTTAGTTTTTTTGTGATAAAGGGTTTCCGTCTAGCCTCCCTACCCCGTAGACATGGGAAGAATACGAGAGATTGCTGTCACATGCAAAGAGTAATCCGTTCTTGTCAGATATTCCTGGAGCTCCTTTAACCCTTGTGTGGCCTTATTGACATTTTTGTCTTTTATCATTTTTTTGTCTGTGTTAATGCAAACAGTATAAATTTTGCAAAATGTGTTCTTAGAGTTTTATTCACCCTCATTTGCTTTCATAAATCTATTTTAAACTGGTTACACACAATAGTTACACTCAGGACCTTAAGGACAAAAATGTCCCCTAGAAACCAATTCAAGGTTTCAAAACACTGAATTAAAAAAAAAAATCTGAAATGTGTACTATTTTCTCAGGTTTAGCCTAAATACATGTGTTTTCCTTTTTTCTGATTCTGCTGTATTATAGAACACTGCAGACCAACTGAATATATGATGCAGCTATAATCGTGAGGGTGTGTTTGTATGGATATCAAAGCTGTGGTTTGTACGTGTGTGCTGAAATTTATGTGAGAGAAAAGTTTATACTTTACAGAAATTGTACTGGAAATCACAAATCCCACCCCATGTATGTAAAGAAACCAGCATTTAAAGGGTTAAAGTTCTGAAAATGAATGAGTGTTTGGTAGTTCTAATCAGAACTGATGCTGGTTTTTAAAAAAAAAAAAAAAAAAAAAAAAAGGGAATTGAGGGGAAAAAAAATTAATGATATTTCTATGAAAGTTTTTGGCAATAGACATTTTTGTACTTTATGGACCTGAGTAGTGTGTTTGGGTTTTTTGTGTGGTTTTATATATATATATATATATATATATATATATATATATATATATATATATAATATATATAAAAAACAAGAAACATGAACTAGCACTATGGACTGGGAGCGGAAAAACCAGCGGGGACTAAATGAACTAATCTGTAGTTTAAACTAACCAAATCCATCAAGGACCATAACATTAACAATGTATCTAACTATACTATATCTACTATAATACTCTGTGAGGTGTACAGGTACGTGAGTGGTATATATCCCCAATATAATCAGCCGTATAGAACCGAATAGAATCCATTTTTCTGCACTCTTGTCAATGCACTTTTTGATGCATTTTTTAGTTGTAGGCTACAGTGTGTTACATTCTTTCAGCGGTCAGTTTTATCCTAACATAGGCTATTCAAGCGGGGCTCAAAGATGACCACATCAAAATATTTTTATTTTACTAATTTATTTATTTAAAGTTATATTGTGCCTTGTTGGTAGCCTATGCCTGCTGGAATGAAAAAAAATGTTCAGTGTTAAATAAGTAGTTTGAAATTGTTGTTTTTGTAATTGATTTTTTTTCTTTTCTTTGAAAAGCAAGACAAAATAGTAAAAAACACATTTTGACTTTAATTTATGCAGTGGTGAAAAAAATGGCAGAATAAATGGAAAAAATGCGGGGGAAAAAACGTGTTCAGTTTTCGGCCAAGTTTTCCATTTCTGTGCATCCCATATATATATATATATATATATATATATATATATATATATATATATATATATATATATATATATATATATATATATATATATATATGGCACTGCATAAAAAATATGAATGCATCAAAATTTGTTAATCATTGACATATCAAAGAATAAAAATATGCTCAGCATTTAGTATATGGAAAATAATTACTATTCTTTTTTTCATTAAAAAAACATCTGTGGTATTATGTAAACAAACCAGCATTTAAAGGGTTACAATTTTGAAAATGAATGAATGTTTGATAATTATTATCAGAACTAATGCTGGAAGAAATAAAAATTTGACGTCAGTGAAAGTGGGGAAAAAAATATTAATTCTTAATATTTTCATGACTGTTTTTGGACATGGATATTTTTGTCCTTTATGGACCTATGTGTACCTTTTTTGGACGCCCAAGGGTTAATGTTGCCATTGGTCTCTTGGCAGCCTCCTTGTTAAGTTTTTGCCTTGTCCTTTTGTACCTTTTGGAGGGATGTCTTGTTCTTGGTGATGTCACTGTGGTGCCCCCATTTTCGCCACTTGTTGAAAAATATTCAAAATATCTCAAACTATTAGAATGCTGGATTTTTGATTTCCATGAGCTGTAAGCCATAATCATCAAGATAAATTTCAAGTCTCTTTTTTGTTTTATTCACTTCATTTCTTTTGTACGCCTCTCCTGATGGATTCCTTTCGACAGGGAGACCCTGTACAGGCTTTGTTGGCTCTTTGCAGACCATTGCTTCACCAAGATGCTGTCAAGAAAATCCTACAGGTCTTTATTTTTGTTTTTAATCAGAATAATTTAATTGACAGCTTTCAACACATATGTAGTGATTCTCTTGTGAACAAATGCCGGTGATCTGTGCGAAAGTGAGGATATTTTGCGAATAATTTTATTCACAATTTTTTGCATGAACAAAGCGTTCCTGTTGCTTCATATAATTGGGATTAATCCACTTGAGTCACATGGATTACTTTTACGATGCCTTTATGAACTTCTTGGAGCTTGAAAGTTTTGCTTAAATGGACTATAAACAGAGGGACAGAAATCTCCCAGGTTTCATTAAAAATGTCATTTGTGTTCCAAACATGAACGAAATCTCATGGGGTTGGAATGACACGAGGGTGTGTAATTGATGACAGTTCACCCAAAAATTAAAATTCTATCTTTTTTAATGTGTTCTTCATAGCGTTGTGTGATGGCCTGCTTGGTCGCTGCAACGTGAATGTATCTAAAAGAAAACAACTGGCCATGCTAAATATTAACATCATGTATGGAGTTCATGGCTAGCGCTTTGGTTAGTGTATTTGCAATGATCGTGTTATGCATGTGTGTTTTATTATGATTGCTGCATATCTCGGGGAGGCCAAATATTTTGATTTTCTTTTATAACCTGCACTAATCAAAACTGATGGAGTCTGGATTTAGAAAGAAGTGAAATTAGCTTTGGAAGTACTATGATAAATGGTGTAACTATCTTGTGCATATTGAACAATATTGCTCATAGGTGTGTCAAGCTGGTATACATGAGTTTCGATTTGTGGTTTAAAATGTAATCCATCTTTTTATTGTCTTGCAGGTGCTGAACTGTAAATTCACCCATTTCTTGGGTCCATCTTGTCTTTAGCATGGATTAGATCAGCTGCACTCAACTCCATCTGCAGTTCACCACTGGTTTAAGAGTAACTCCAACTATTTTCCCCACTCGCATTTGCCCTTTGCATTAGCTCCCAAGTGGTTGTGACCATCTTACACCCCCACCCCACCCCCCTCAAGCGCAGGCCTTCCTGAGCACCAGCAGCTGCGTCCTGCCTCCGTTTCCTGTCCTTGGCCGTGCAAGGCTAAAGTCTTCCACTCCCTAAATACCTCCCTACTGCATACACACACGAAAACAGGCATCCTTCTGGCCCGACGCAGCCCGACTAGCGGTCCAGCTCCCTCTTCCTGGTGCAGCGTGGCACGATGACCTCCATGTCCAGCCTGTTTTCGTTCACCAGCCCAGCAGTGAAGCGCCTGCTGGGCTGGAAGCAGGGAGATGAAGAGGAGAAGTGGGCTGAGAAGGCTGTGGATGCACTGGTAAAGAAGCTGAAGAAAAAAAAGGGTGCTATGGAGGACCTGGAGAAGGCCTTAAGTAGCCCCGGGCAGCCCAGCAAGTGTGTGACCATACCTCGTTCACTGGATGGCCGTCTGCAGGTGTCCCACAGGAAGGGCCTTCCGCATGTTATCTACTGCCGTGTGTGGCGCTGGCCCGACCTGCAGTCGCACCATGAGCTCAAGCCTCTGGAGGTGTGTGAATATCCATTTGGCTCCAAACAGAAGGAAGTTTGCATCAACCCATATCACTACAAGAGGGTAGAAAGTCCTGGTAAGCTAATGTCAGTTCACATGCTAAAATATAGTAGATAAAATGCATGTCTGAAACAGACTGCTCTGAAGATGTGTACCAAAGCTGTGTTTCGTGTAACGAATTAACAGTGCTGTAGGCTGTTTGAGCTGTCAAATTCCTTTAGGCTCCTAAAGGCCTCGTGATCCATGTAACACATGTTTTTCTTCTGCTGTACTCTGAAAAAGCTGTGTACATTAAGTATTGTATTGAACTTTTTAAGAGCAAATACCACGTCATGCAGGGGAGAGAGAAAAAAACATTTTTGTTGAAGCCATTTTATTTACTGTTCAGCCAGAGCCAAATTACTTTTATCAAGGAATTCTTGATTTCTATATAAAATGTTTGACTTTTTTTCTTTTGACTCTTCAGTGCTTCCACCTGTGTTGGTGCCTAGACACAGTGAATTCAACCCACAGCACAGCCTTTTGGTGCAATTCCGCAACCTGAGCCACAATGAGCCACACATGCCTGTGAACGCCACCTATCCTGAGTCTTTCCAGCAGCACAGCGGTGGGAGCTCCTTCCCCATATCTCCAAATTCACCTTATCCACCTTCTCCTGCCAGCAGTGGCACATACCCTAACTCTCCTGCCAGCTCGGGTCCATCCAGCCCTTTCCAGCTCCCAGGTATTTCAAAAGTCCTCCGATTTATTTGACTGTGTATATGATTCTTTACTAGTGTAATTGTACCGATTTTATGCAGATAAGTACAAATTGTAAATACAGAATTGTTGGTGTTCTGAAGAAGAATAGGAAAAGGCTTATACTGTCACTTACAGTACAGTGGAATTATTTTTTTTCTTTACATATCCCAGCTTGTTAGGAGTTTGGGGTCACAGAGCAGAGTCAGACATCCTACAGTGCCCCTGGAGCAGAGGGTTAAAGGGCCTTGCTCAAGGGCCTGACAGTAGCTCAGTAGATTAACCACTGAGCCACTACTGCCCCTTTGATCTAGAAACTATCAGTAGAATACAAAACCCTGTGTATCATAAACAAATGAAATGCCAGCTAAGCAGAGCCACAAAGCTCAGTGAGGTAAATATGTTGTACATGCCTGTCTTCCATACTGGCTCTGAGGGATTTGCTGATGCCTGCATCCACTCGCAGGCTGTGTGCACTCAGGCACACGGGACGTGAATGGTTTACAATGCTCAAAGAGAGGGGCTAAAGCTGCTTTGTGTGCTGCTTTGTGAATTGTGTGTATTTATTATCATTAGCTGTTGTAGCCTAATGCCTCCTGCGATGTCTCCTATTAATTTATGATGATGCCAGGATATGATGAGAGTTGGTACAGATGGTGAACAGTGTAAAGTGCATATCTCTACTTTTATAGAAGTTTATATATATACATAATACTTGGTTACATCTACAACATTGACCATACTACTCTCTGTTATGAGAAAGTAATCAACATTCCACATTTATCTGCATTAACCTGCTCTTTATTTGTTTGGTTCATAATTTCCCATAACGCTGCTTTTTTATTTTATTTAATTTTATTTATTTATTTTTTAAATTGATGCTGTTGGCGTACTATAATGTGGTCACTTATAATTCACATATTTACTTAATGGCTTGTTGTTCTCTAAGATTGTGCTTTGTATCATCCTTGTAATTTGATGCATCATCTTTGCTGCTGTAACAGTTTCCCTCAGGAGTCAGTAGACTATCCCTCTATCATCAGTCTAACAATTTTCTCTTTGTGTTTTGAATACATCAGTGGTGATTGAAGGAGAGCAGAAGATAACAGTAACATTTAAATTACTACTGTTTTTGGTTGATTTTTGGTTGAGCTATTTTTATTTAATTTATATTTAATAAGTTCTAAATTAGCAGTTTTCAACTGTATGTCAATATGGACATTTGAAGCCGGCTTCACCCTGTATGATATTCAGCTGAATTTTGCTGTCTCAGGCTTCAAACCACACATCGTAAAGGATCATCTTTGGTCAGGAGTTGAGATTGGTGTTTTTAGAACGTGTAATATGACGTGCTCGGCAGCGGCCGATTTCAGTGCCGCTGCAACCAAAGACAGTCAACGCCAAAGTTCTGGCAGCGTCCAAATATCTGCATGTGACTGCTGCTACAACACTTGTCTAAATTGTACCAAAAGGAAGAGGACATATGATTACACAGAACTTGCAGGACAGCTACGAACACAGTAGTGGCAATGGCAAAATGTAAACAAGTCGTATGGGATTTTAAAAGAAGAGCAGTTTGTTGAATTTGTTGCAGCAGACAAATTGTCTCTAATGTCTCATCACACCTCTATCACAACAGGACAAAAGGGAAAAACACACTTGTGATATGCGGGGGGAAATAGAGGATGAATTACAGCTTCCACGTGTGTAGCTAGCTAATTAGCGTGCAAATGCTTTGTTCATAGTTTATTTACTGTTATGTCAATGTTAAACTATTTTATGATTTCCAGTTAAAGAGCTACAAACACATGCTGCGTCACTGCGTCACTGCACACCCAGTATGGCAACATAGTAGTTTTCTTATTTGTTGAATCTGACGTGAAGAACATGTTATCGTCTATTACAGAATTCTTATTGGGATCATCTCATACAGTGTGTCAATAATAGTAAAAGTCTGCTGGAGTTGCACAATGTAAAAGTGGCTTTAGGAGAATCACTGTAACCGTACACACACTAACATTTGAAACAGCTTTATTTTTTTATTTGTTTTAAAAAAATAATAATTTTAAGTCCCTCCTTTACTTGAGCACCATGGAATGAAACTAGATATCCTTGTGGAAAGTGTGATGGCTTGTGGGTTGGTTTGAAATGGGCATTTCATGTCAGGGACTTGTGAAATCAGACACTAAAAGCTGTCTGTAAGATGTAGGAGGAAGGGGGCTTTCATTGCATGTCCATTGAAGCATTGACTCAAGGGTATTGACTCCACTTCTAACAGCTCTCCTTGTGGTGTTTTATTTTTCCCAGCTGACACCCCTCCCCCTGCCTACATGCCTCCAGAGGAGTCGATGGGACAGGACGGCTCTAATCCCATGGATACTGGCAGCAGCATGGTGCCAAGAGGAGGTAAGGATGCCACAGTGAATTGGATAAACATGGCCCATTTTCCTGAAACCAGTATTTCTATTGTGTACTCCAAAAAAAAAAAGAGTGCAAAAACCACTTATTTGTTTTTATTTTATTTAATTATTATCCTCTGTCAGATGTGCAGCCTGTAGAGTATGAGGAGCCAAGCCACTGGTGCTCTATTGTGTACTATGAGCTGAATAACCGTGTTGGTGAGGCTTACCATGCCTCCTCTACTAGCGTGCTGGTGGACGGCTTCACTGATCCGTCCAACAACAAAAATCGCTTTTGCCTGGGCCTTCTGTCCAATGTCAACCGCAACTCCACAATCGAGAACACCCGCCGCCATATTGGCAAAGGTAGGCACAAAGTCATGGTACTCTGTAACAGATTTAGTTATTTTCATGTTTTGCTCTGAGTCAGAATAGCTTCTAGGTGTATTCTCTTTTGTACTTAGCTTTAAATATACTTTTTTTTTACTTTTTCTTTTCTTTTTTTTAAAAGCCAGTATTTTATTTTCTAGCTGAAATTGTTTTGTCTCCTGTCTAATCTTAGGTGTTCACCTGTATTATGTTGGAGGAGAGGTGTACGCTGAGTGTTTGAGTGACACCAGCATTTTCGTGCAGAGCAGGAATTGCAACTACCACCACGGCTTCCATCCCACTACCGTCTGCAAGATCCCCAGCGGCTGCAGCCTCAAGATCTTCAACAATCAGGAGTTTGCTCAGCTGCTCGCTCAGTCTGTCAACCACGGCTTTGAGGCTGTCTATGAGCTCACAAAGATGTGCACTATTCGCATGAGTTTTGTAAAGGTATTATTTTTGTTTGTTGAGTGCATGCTGACTTTTGAATGTTCAGTCATTTTCAGCCACTATTTAAATTTTTAACAAAACATTTGCTTTGATTGTTGCTCTCCTCCTCCTCAGGGTTGGGGAGCTGAATATCACCGACAGGATGTGACCAGCACCCCCTGCTGGATAGAAGTGCATCTGCATGGTCCCCTTCAGTGGCTGGACAAAGTACTAACACAGATGGGTTCACCTGTGAACCCCATCTCCTCAGTTTCCTAATGATGGGCCTCCATGGGCTGGGAGGTTCTTTTTATCTGGATATTTTTTTATAAAAAAAATTTTTCTCCAGTTTCGAAAGATATGGAGGTCTTAAGGGTTGAACTGTTTACACTATCTGCAAAAGGGTCATGAAACTCTGAAGCAGTCAGGACGACGAGGAAAAAAACTGAAGCACATCTATCAGAGGAAAATTCTAGGCGGTGGCATACAACGGACTAACTACTGCTTTAGCAGTTGACTTTGTGTCTGTTTTAAAATGTTGCTTGTATGTTTGATTTTTCTCTACCTGTAGGTAACCTTGTAGTTGAAAACTTAAACAATTTCACATATCTTCATCTTACATCAGTCCAAAATTGCGATCTTTTGATTCTCTAAGAATCTTTGTAATTTCTATGTTGTCTAATCCCAGTTACTCTCAAGTAAGACAGTCTCTATTATGTTTACTATTAGACTCTGCTCACTATGGTTTGTGTCCTTTTTTTATAGCCTTCATTGCCTTAAGGCAAATCAAAAAGTTACTGCTTTGAAATAAAGACTATTTGATGAAATTCAGGTGCATTCTTTTAGCTGATATGTTCATGGCAAGATGTTTTAACAAATATGCATTTACCTTTCTCTTTTTACTGTAACCAACATGGGTAACTAGAGGTTAAGTAGCACTATTTTTTTTGTTGTTGTTGTTCTACTTCACCAACTATTGTATTCATGAAATTCATTCTGGGTTCAGATTAAAGCAGCCATGAAATAAAGACATGATTCTCTTGTGTGCTTATTTATTGGAATAAGAGAGACTCTTGGCCAGGAGGACAATGTACTTGTCAGTGGTGCTTGAAAGTTTGTGAACCCTTTAGAATTTTCTATATATCTGCATAAATAAAACTTTTCACACAAGTCTTAAAAATAAACAGAACCCAATTAAACAAATGAGACACTAATATTATACTTGGTGATTTATTTATTGAAGAAAATGATCCAATATTACATGTGAGTGGCAAAAGTATGTGAACTTTTGCTTTCAGTATCTGGTGTGATCTCCTTATGCATCAATAACTGCAACTAAACATTTCCAGTAATTGTTAATCAGTCCACATCTAATAGATGCCTTGCGGATGCACTATGGGAAGAAGGGAAACTGGCAGGCACTGTGATGCTCTGGGCGATGTTCTGCTGGGAAACCTTGGGTCCTGGAATTCATATGGATGTTACTTTGACACGTACCACCTACCTAAATATTGTTACAGACCAAGTACACCCCTTCATGGAAGCAGTGTTCCTTAAAATCAGTGGCATCTTTCAGCAGGATAATGCACCCTGCAACACTGCAAACATTGTACAGCAATGCAAGGAGTCCCAGTTGTTGACTTGGCCTCCAAATTTCCCAGGTCTCCATCAAGGAGTTGCTGCTAAGGTCTTAGTGCCAGATACCACAGCACACTTTCAGAGGTCTTGTGGATTCCATGCCTTGATTAGTCAGAGCTGTTATGGTGGCACTAGGGGGACCCACTCAATGTTAGGCAGGTGATTTTAATGTTATGGCTGATTGGTGTATGTTGAGAACATTTACAGTAAGTATACTTGTTTCATTGTGCATGAATAACACGAATAATTGTAGCCTGTAGTGTGTAAAATTAAACTGAATAAAACCCGGCAAGAGGTCATGTTCAAAAACGTTTGGACGCAAGACATATAATACACTGGTGGGGTTTGATGAATAACAGAAAAGCACATTTCAAATTGCTGTCACTGGTCAATAAGCGTTAACAATAGTAAGTACATCTGTAGGCTTTTATACAAGGGTGAGCCAAATGAAAACCTTAATTTGTATTTTTGTTTATTTGCTTATTTTTGCAGTGTTTATTGCAGAGGTGTCACAAAAGAAGGGACTGTTGAGGACAACGGGCCATTAGTACATTTTTACTTTTGCAGTTGCAGGTTTAATGTACTGTCTCTCTCATTCATTTTCCGCTTCTCTAAGACTCGTTTCATCATTTAAGGAATAACAGAAGTTATTGTCCGATAAACAGTTTGTTTATCCATATGCGCGTTTGGTATTAATATTCAGACTTTGGAGCGATGTGGATTCGAATTTGTTTTGAGCTGGTACATGTACAGTATGTCCGCATTTAGTTTAGTTAGTGTAGATATTTGACGTAAACATGGTAACCACAGTGCAGGGATTACCTGGACCAATCAGATACAGCGTTCTCATCCCGGCAGTCACTCTCCACTATCCGTGAAACTATTCGGTTGAAGCAAACCTTATATATATATATATATATATATATATATATATATATATATATATATATATATATTTATTTCATAAAGAATTATTGTCTGAGACAGCATAGCTGCTACAGACGAGGTATTTCCTATAGATGGTTTGAGAGAGAATAAAGATTAGCCCCAAATCTAACGCTTGGTGACTGAAGAGCGGGTGTGCAGTTTTGATACCGTTATTTAGTATTGACACTGTATATTTATTATACACAAGTGTGTGTGTGCTTATAAACCTAATATCACTACAAATAAACGAGGAAAAAAATATTTATTTAAATGTGCACGACCGAAAAAAAATGCAAAAACGCAATAACAGTGTATGACTGGACAAATTTTTGTAAGTTTGAGTTTTTTGGGATCCCTATGCCTGTTGTAAATGTCTGTTTTTCTTGCTCACATTTTATGACTGACGTTTCCATCCATTGCCTCGTGAAATATTTCACTGGCTTTGAAAACCCGGGTACTTTTAATATGTAGAAAGTACGGTGCTTATGGTTTTGTGAGGCTGGCCGGTGACGTCATGTAGGAGCGGCGGAAGTGAGGTGGCCTTTTGTAGAGCAAGCGAAAAATAAACACGTAATCGTCCGACTGCAGCTACTGCTAGCCTTATATGTGTCGGTGGAACAGGAAGGTATTGTGTTGGATGGCGAATTAGACGCGGGAGTAGTTCGTGTGTCGGCTCCAGCGCTGAGCTCCGCTACTTCGGCTCCTAGCGCGGCGGTTCGTGCAGACTCTGAGGGGCAGAAGCGGCGGTAAGAAGAGCTCCGCTCACTGCAGGAGCTCAGCTCGCGGGCTGTGCTCTGATTAGCCTGGTTAGCTGTTAGGCTAATTCACGCTGAGGTGGAAGTAAATCACGCTCGTGGTTGTCTGTGAGACGTTTTGTCGCCGGGTCGTAGTTATATTTAGTTAATTTAACAACGTTAACTAGTTGATATGTTGCTTCCGAGAATCTCTGGTAGTAGTTTAGCCGCCTGCTCTCCAGCTGCTAGCTATAGCGTAGTTCATGTGAAAGCAGCTGGACTGAAGCAGGCTGTCTACACCAAACTGGAGCTAGTTGACACAGCTGAAAACCTTCATTTATTTTTAAACTAGATTAGTTCATGTCAGGAATTGTGTCTAAAATATTGAGCATAAGAAGAGTGAGACGCTTTTAATCCTGTCGAGCTGCAGAGTGGGTGTGGATTTACTCAAGGAGAGACACTGAGTTACACATCACAAGCAGTCTTTACCAGACCGGTCATGTTCTCACACGTGTACATTTTATATCGGAACTTTTCAAAAAGGAAAAAAATAATAATCCTAATCACATTTGTTTATGCAAACGAGGCTTCAGCTTGTTAAATGTGTGTAAATTTGCATGCTTAATTTTTTTTCTTAATTTTTTCTTTTGACCTTTGGATTAAAGTGACGCTGCTCTCAAGAGAAATACATGCAAAAAATATTAAAATACACGATTTACACACACACACACACACACACACGCGGTCAAAAGTTTGGAGTTTCTCATGATCTTAAAACTCTTTTGATCTGAAGCTGTATGAGTAAATGTTTGAAATCAGTGTTGTAGACAAAAATATAACTGCAAGTTTTAGGCACCCTATTTACTTTTTAGTACAAACTTTGTTATATATTTTTTTGTTTTATTATTTCTAAATTATTGAGTTAGTTAAAAAAAAAAAATTAGATTCCCAAACATTAGTTTTTTAGCACAAAATTAAATGTTTCTATGTCAGTAAAGAAAGCAGCATATTATGTAAAATACCACTTTTCAGACCAAAAAACAAATCTCTCCCTTATATATATATATATATATATATATATATATATATATATATATATATATATATATATATATGAATGATGTGTTTGTGTGTGTGTGTGTGTATGTGAGCGAGAGAAGGGGGGATTTCATTGTTTAGTCAAGAAAAGACCATGCTCTATTCTATAAAAATGTCATTTTTCAGTATTAAATCTAACATAACTCCAACAACAATCATCAACCCAAAAATAAAACATTTTGGGAAATGTCTCTGTAATATCTTTCTCATTAGGACTAATAATGAAGATGTAAAATGTCACCTATGCAGAAAACTATTTGGAGCAAAGCAGCTTTAAAAACACATTGTGGTTTAATGTTTTTCCACTCTAGTTAGCAAGGTTTATTCGGGTTTATAAATGAAATTGATGTGCGTAATCATAATGGCATGTATATCATGCGTATCAGGAAACAGGCTTTTTAGGAATATAAGACGTATTTCTGTTGAGTTGTAAAATACTTTCATTGGTACAGTTTAAGAGAACACGTTACAGATGGAGTTTATCCAGAAATCAGACGAACGACGTGACCAAAACTGTCATTTCAGCCTGTATTGTCTTGTTTTAACAACTGTTAAGGAAAGGAAACACCTGAATGTATTAGGGTTTCACTTCTTATTTTAAATTAATAACTGCATATGATATAAGTTCAGGATGTATGTAGGTTTCTCAGTGTAGTACACACTCAGTGGCTCATACTGTTTGAGGTGAAAATGGCCGCACCACTCTCGAAGAGCCCTGTCATTAAGATTAATATCGATAAAGCCTGTGCAGTTTTCCTGAGGTCTGTATTTTGTTTGTTTCATTTCCCTATTCTTACAGTGCAAACATGGTGCGAGCAGCTTTGGTAACAGCTACTAGTCTGGCCCTGACCGGTGCCGTCGTGGCTCATGCCTACTTCCTCAAACACCAGTTCTATCCTACAGTGGTATACCTCACCAAAAGCAGTCCAAGCATGGCAGTAAGTGCATCCAAATTCTTCACTTATCACACAATACACTGGGAGAGTACTAGTACTAGTCAGTCATTATTATTTACTTACTCTGTTTCATCACACATGTAATAAGTGCTACTTACTTTCCCAAGCAGGATGAATACAGTGCCAAAACCCACGGAGAACAGAATTGTTTTTAACATCATTAAAGTTAAGCTGGTCTGTTTTTGCAGTCACAGACAAAACTCGCGTTTTCTAAAAGAATTCTTTGGTGCAGAGTTGAGATCAGCAGTCTTGAAGCACAGAATGTGACGCCCTCACTGGCAACCAAAGATGAAGTTCTGGCAGTGTCATAATTATTTTTTATTTTTCCTCAGAGTGTGACTGCTGCTATAACATTCATCTAAATGCCACAGGATTTTACAGTACAAACACAGCAGTAGCAGTGAAGCATAAATAAAACACGCTAATGGACGGAAACGATCCTGTTTGTGACCCCATTTTCTACACAAGTCCTGATCGTACTGATTGCTACCACAAGCAGAATGTATTTATTTTTATTAATAGCAGGTCTTGTGTTAGAGGCTGTCTGCTGTACAATCTGACATGGAGAATCTGTTTTAGCACACAATCTGTTATTGAAGTCAGCCAAGAGTTTAATGGGATCATCTCATACAGCGTGGCAAGTAATCATTTTAAAAGACTGAAATGGAGTGCTGCAGGGACGACGTATTTTTGCAGGCCAACCCGGAAGTTAGCATCACCCTGCTTCCCTCGACAAAAATCCAATAGGATTTTTCGATTGGCTTTTAGATTATTGCAGAAAATAGAAGCTCTGTGACCAACAAAAGTTTATGACTTACGTGTTTAGTTCATCAAGATAATCTTCACAAATGAACAAAACTTTTATAAAACTTGACGCCGAAATACAATCGGCAGAAGTAAAACACTAAAGTTTGGCTATAAACGCACTACACCACGGTCACATGACTTAAATGTCACCACCACTACGCTTCTGATAGAATTTGAAAAAAAGGCTACAATTGGAAAATACTACAAATTGATCAATCTACAATTTTGAAAGTTTGAGTTGGAATAGTCTGCAAGAGCGTGAGGATAAACACGACGAGGCTGTAGTAGATGAGTTTTCCTGTTCGGTGTGATGACGTTTAATGTCCCTGACATCCTCTGTAGTCTTATTTAGCCACTTGTTAGCAACCATGTTTTTCAAGACATGTAAAAGCTTTTAAAAAAAAAAAAAAAAAAAAAAAAAAAAAAACCTCATGAGTTGGGTATTACTGATGTATTTTGTGTCGTAGAATACAATGTGAAAAGGTCTTGAGCTTGTGTTAACCGCGGACTTTATTCCAAAAACCCATCCCAAAAAACCGATTGACTTTGGGACGAAGGAACAGAAAGTGCTAAAATGCTAACTCACTGCTGGGTTTCAGGACTCGTTCCTGCAGCAGTCTATAATCACACAGTTTAAAACCAGCTTTAGAGCTTAGCTGGAAATGTGGTCATGCAGAAGAGTGATACTGTTTGTCTGTCTGTGTCTGCTTTTAAACCGGAGCGGTAATTCGACTCCAAGTGACTTAAATGTCAAAGGCTTGATAGAACAAAAGCAATTTTACAAACTTGGGTTGATTTTTGAAAAGTGTCTCTACTGGTATCTCGAGCTGAATGTTGCCTGGTGTCTTTGACAGGTTTTATATATCCAGGCTTTCGTGTTGGTTTTTCTGCTGGGAAAGTTCATGCGCAAGGTCTTCTTTGGCCAGCTGAGAGCTGCAGAGATGGAGGTATGCATGTGTACATGTGTCTAAAGTGGGTTCAGGTTTAGCCCAAGGTTTTTTTTTTTCTTTCTGCACAAGTGTGTCGTGAGCCTCGCATTTCTCATCATGTCCCTCCACCCTCAGCACCTGATCGAGCGTTCCTGGTATGCCGTGACTGAGACCTGCTTAGCCTTTACAGTCTTCAGGGATGACTTTTCCCCCCGTTTTGTGGCCCTTTTCACTTTGCTGCTCTTCCTCAAGTGCTTCCATTGGCTGGCTGAAGACAGAGTCGACTTTGTACGTAAACATTCGTAAGACCTGGTGTTAATCCCGAGGCTCGTTTATTGGTGGATGATGCTTTTTTTTGTATCAATTTAACGATCTCGTATAGTGTATAGGCCCTCGGATGTTTTGTTTAGCTCCTTTGTAATTCATGACTGGTTGCAGATTGTTTTCTTTATACGATTCATTGTTAATGCTTGATCCTTTTTTAGGTGAGGAACGGAAATTTCACACTCAGAATGAAATGTGCTCTAAAATTATTATTATTATTATTGTTATTATTAAGATTGCTTGAGCTTATGTGTCTTATTTGTTTATTTACTTTTTTTCGTAGATGGAAAGAAGTCCGAACATATCATGGGTCTTCCACTTCCGAGTTCTCTGTGAGTATAAATTGGATTAATAGCAAGCCTGAAGGGGGAGTTTAGCTGGTCTGGTGCTGGTTTATATGATCACCAACATACTGCATGCTGATGGTGTTTTACCTTCATGGTTTTAGGAGTCAAACAGCATGGTCATCATTGACCAGTTAAACCAGCACTAGATGTGCATAAAGCAAACCGGGCTGTTTTTTCAGCGTACTGGTTAAGCATATCGATATTGCAATGTTACAACTACAAAGTATCACTTGCATCAGTAATCGCACAAACTGAAACCGTTATGAAACCGTTATATAAGCCTATTTACATTTCTATTTTCAGCATTATGCAAAATTTGAGGCTGCACCTGCTCTTAGAATGGGAGGCAATGCTTTTTGACCTTATTTGGAAAGCGTGTCTTGATATTGCATCATGTTTTCCCAGCTATTGACTTTTTTTTTCTCGCTTTATGCTCCCGCACAGCTCTAATGGTGTTGCTAGGAGTACTAGACTTCTTATTCGTCAATCATGCCTGCCACAGCATCATCACCAGAGGAGCCTCGGTACAGCTGGTCTTCGGATTTGAGGTGATCATTGTTTTGTGATTTGAGGTTCCCACAAGCGTAGACGGTTTCATCTGAAGGAACCTTATTTCACAATAACCCCTTCTTGTAATAATCAGTTAACTAATTTAGAGAATTTAGGATTGGTTTTAAATACTGTTTCAATACCAGTGTCATGTCCTAGTTCAGGGGTCCCCAAACATTTTGGGCAAACAACCCCAAGTGCACATTATAAATTTTCTGCGGCCCCCACATTTTCTAATTTAAGACTGCTGTAACATTCGATCATTTTATTATGTCACATCCCATCATAATCAGGTTAGTAACATAGAGGTGCATCTCAAAAAATTAGAATATTGTGGAAAAGTTTATTTTTTTTGTAATTTAATTAAAAAAGTGGAACTTCTATTCTAGATTCATTACACATAAAGTGAAATATCTCAAGCCTTTTTTTTAAATCCTGATGATTACGGCATACAGCTCATGGAAATCAAAAATCCAGTATTTCAAAATATTAAAATAAATAATTTATAATATATAAAAGTCATTATGTTAATTCATGCACTCAATACTTGTTCTGGGCTCCTTTTGCACAAATTCCTGCATCAGTGTGGCATGGCATGGAGGCAATCAGCCTGTGGCAATGCTGAGGTGTTCTGGAAGCCCAGGTTGCTTTGATAGTGGCCTTCAGCTCGTCTGTATTGTTGGGTCCGGTGTCTCTCATAGATTCTCTATGGGGTTCAGGTCAGGTGAGTGTCTGGCCAATCAAGCACAGTAATACCACGGTCAGCAAACCAGTTACTAGTAGTTTTGGCACCGTGGGCAGGTTCGAAGTCCTGCTGGAAAAGGAAATCAGCATCTCCATAAAGCTTGTCAGCAGATGGAAGCATGAAGTGCTCTAAAATCTCCTGGTAGATGCTGCATTAACTCTCGACTTGAGAAAACACAGTGGACCAACACCAGCAGATGACATGGCACCCCATATCATCACTGACTGTGGAAATTTCACACTGGACTTCAAGCAACGTGGATTCTGTGTCTCTCCACTCTTCCTCCAGACTCTGGGACCTTGATTTCCAAATGAAATGCAAAATTTACTTTCATCTGAAAAGAGGACTTTGGACCACTGAGCAACAGTCCAGTTCTTTTTCTCCTTAGCCCAGGTAAGACACTTCTGACATTTGTCTCTGGTTCAGGAGTGGTTGGACACTAGGAATGTGACACTGCAACATTTCTGTATTGCAGAAAAGGCTTGAAATATTTCACTTTGTTTAATGAATCTAGAATATATAAATAAAATTGAATTAAATTATGGAAAAAATGAACTACTCCACAATATTCAATTTTTTTTAGATGCATCTGTATGTATATGAAACATAAGTGACTAAAACTCAAAAGAATATTTTTTGCATTGACTTAGTAGTCAAGTGAGAAGAAAATCCATGCCAGGGTGTTG